>NC_142525.1:11899815-12137315 GCF_964205215.1 Stylophora pistillata
CTATTTTCTTAAAACCCTACGAGAGAAAGGCCTGGTACCTTTCTATCCCAGAAAGCCAAAGGAGACGTGAAAACAAGGAAAATGGCGGCCCAATTGTGCAGTTACTGGGACTTGTATCTTTCGTGTTCTTCCTTCCTAAAACTGGGGTATTTAAAAATGGCGTATTTGGCTTTTGAGCTCTGTGAAAATACGAAGAGTTTCCTGGCTCGAGGAAAATTTGTGGGCCAACATATTGGACCGTTTACGAGCGATTTAGTTGAGCAAACTTCTGCAGAATGCGAATCTTCACAAGGTTGTTCCCACGACAAAAGAATTGTAACACCTAGTCGAAGCAGATTTTAAGAGTTTGTATGGGGAAATGGAGTCAGAATTATTAGTTTACTCGTATACTTTGAGAATAGGCAGGCTTGAATTTGAGTATTTGATGGACGCTTTAACGTAGTGATGGACGCTTTAAGCGATGCAGGCTGCATTTCCAAGTACATAGCGAAGGAATATCTTATTCTTAGGCAGCTAATTTGAAAAAACAATCTTTTCGCATACATTTTCTTAGACTGTTTCGGCGCCATTTTGTTTGTAACACAAGAAGCGCCTCTACCATATTGTCCCGAATTTCTGGCAATGTAGAAAACCTTTAAAGCGGGTTTTGGGCATTTAATTCAAGACATTTTGTAACATCATAGCAGAATCAATGCAGATTTTAGTTAATCTTGTATGCCTAAGGTAGCTTTAACCTTTAGCGTGGGCGCGGAGACTACCCCCTCCCCCCTCTCCTGGGGTGCTCCGTCCAATCGTTCTTTAATCGTCCTATTGTCCAAGAAAAAAGTCTATTTTTGGATCAAATTCAGCATATCGAAAGTAGGAAGCATGAGAAAAAGTAGTTTACTTTCATTTTGCTGATCCTTGATGCATGCAGAGCGCTTGTCATAATATATAGTGATAAAGTTACTCATCATCTCGCTGGTAGAGTGATAGATTGATTCCTTGTGGGACACTCAGATCTCTCTTTTGTCCTTCTCTCTTTACTTGAAGATATATGTCAAAGCTTTAGCAACTTTTTCAGTACTTTTGAATAAATATTTGAATCCAGATCAGTTTTATTTTTTATTCATACTTATATTTAAGCAGGGGCATCCAATTTCATAGGGCTACAAAAGAAGACATTAAATCATTAAAACCGTTTATTGTTTAAGACGGCGCTTTAGTCTACCTTTAAATTCGCTGGGTGTCTCTACTTGTCTAATGTTTCTCGGAAGGCAGTTATAGGTACGAGCACCGTTTATTCTGAAACTCCCTCGACACTTCGCAACTTTTGCTAAGGGAGATCGTAGCAAATCACGGCTTCTGGCGTTAGAGCCATGGGAAAAGTACGTCGGCGCGTGTGTGAACTCTGAAAGTAAATACGAAGGTGAGAAGTAAACCACACCAATAACAGCGAACCACCTGCTACATTCGATATTCGTGTCATTATTTATTTGAACTTTCCCTTTGTAGAAAACTTTATTGTTTCTGGTATATGAATACATTTGTTCGTTCGTGCTTTGAACTACACTCGTCTTCTGACGTAAGTCGTGTAAGTCACACGAATGACAGCAAACGAACCAGCTGCATGTCATTTTATATGACTGTTTATATCTTCCTCCGAAGTTAGAATATGTCGGCTTTGTATTTCTTCCTTTGTCCTTCGCACAGATGATCTTTGTCGTTTCTGGTCTTAAGAGACATATACCTACTTTCGATTAGACTTGTCCCTTAACAGAGAAGTAGCTTAATACGTACATACATAAGAACACATTGGCATCGAAAAGGTAAGGAGATGAGTTCAAATTTGAAATGAATAATAATAATACTAATAATTGTTTATACTCACATCTAAGAATTCAGAACTGGCTTCGTTTAGAAAGAAACTCTACGTGAACTGAAATAGGACACTGACAGCTCAGTACGTTAAAATTTTTTGCCGTGTCATGAAGATGAAGAGATATTGGATAATTTATTGTTCGCTTTAATAAGCACTCAGAAATAAATAGAGTGACAAGGTTTTTTTTAGACAAAATTAGCGAATGTTCTTAATTTTTAGTAGCCGACAGGTTCTACGCCTTTGAATGACATTCAATGAATCGTTTTAAAGGTGATCTATCATTACAAAGAACTTCATTTTGCTATGGGGATATTAATTTCACCGATCGGAAGAGAAGCAAAAAAATAGCTAAAAAAAAAAAAAAAAAAAGAATCAAGAAAAGGGCGTGCAAGTCGATAACAAAACAAAAGCGGAAAAAAAACCTAGCGTAATTACCTTGAGCCGCTTTCATCAAAGACCCCTTTTAAAATATATATATATCTTTTATAGTGATCAATTGAAACGCTAATTTGAATAGTCATTATTATCTCAGGTAACTACACATGTATTCAATGTGAAGAAAAGGTTTTCAACTTTCAGCAATACTATCTATATCAGTCGAATGATCGCGTGAAAGACTCCGAGAGCCGAAATAAATTATTTTTCCCCTTTTTTCATGCGCTGATGTTGTTTGCCTGCAAGGGGAAAAATTGTGTTCGTCTTCATTGTTGAAAAACGTCCAGTATAGGCAGGTAGGATTGTTGAGTATATTTTAGACAGCTTTTATTATTGATATTTTTTGGCGCAGTCGGCAATTTGTGAAACATTTCACTTTAAACAGCATAGACTAACCATGCATCCCACAAGCGACATCCAAAGACAATTTAATTTTATTCGATTCTAGAGCATTCTTGGATTTATTTGGTAAATTCGCTGGGAGACTCAACAAGCCAACAACACAATAACTGTACAAGCCTTGAGTTAACTAATTGAGGTTATGGATCCGAGCTGATAAACAAGGCCCGCATATGGACAACGCCCCGCGAGGACAGTTTCAACCTCAAACTGAAACTAACATGAAAATACCGGAAAAGGCATTGAAATGATTACGCTTCCCAATCGATGCTTCATCTCCGCGTGCGATTTTGGTTTTAGATCTCCAGTATTTCCAAAGAAAATCGCTTTTAACATCATGCATATGACGATATTGTAATCGGTGTATGACATACTAACCATAGGAATAAGAAGTATGCGGGTAGTTTCAAATTGAGTCATCAAAGTCTGAATCTTTGCAGACTGCCATTTCCGCAAATGTTAACTAGAGGGGCTGATATGCTTGAAACCGCCAAGTTCGGCAAGGACTCACATGTATATGTTAAGTTTCATCGCTCGTTCAAGTTATCTTATTTTCCTTTTACTTTGTTTTCTTTCGTTTTCATGGCACTCAGTTACTGTTCTAATTGTAGGTTTTTACTTTCTTTAACTTAGTTTTCGTTACATCACCATATCTCACCTCCCTTTGAACATAGCAAACGTGCCTCGTTTTCAAGGCTACCAAGGTTCAGCCCTTTCTTTCAAAATGTATGGCTCGCTTTAATTAAAAAATGCACCAATAATCAGGACGGATATACAGAGGTACAAAATACCTAAAACATGGATAGATTTTGTACGAAAAGCTTTTTTACCAAATCACTACACTGGGAGATATATGAGTCAGTCATTTAACATTTTACTCAAATTGTATTGACAATGAAAGTGAAATTGAAATTCCCGAGGCAAGAATACACAGAATCAAGAAGCACTGCCTGTAGTCCTTGACGGTTTCAGCCTTCTGACGACTGAATAATTCTCACATGACAGGGAGCCAAAAACGCACCAATTACAGCGAACCGACCCACTGCCTACATATTCATTTGATCCTGGGTTTATCATTTTAAGGCATTGACATGTGTAACCGAATACAGAATTGATTCTGCGTTTCTGGATGCTTTCCATTCAAACGTCATTGTTGCTGGTTTTTAATTGTATATATGGAAACGTATTTTCAACTGCACTTGTCCCTTGGCATGTACCGCTCAAAGAGTACATTATGAGACCACAAATCCGCAAATTTGAAGTTTATCTACACATTTAAAATATTTTAAAAGTATTTTTCTGCTGAACTCAAAATTTGCCATTTTTCCTATTCTATAAAACTACATGAAGCTTTCAACAACAGTGATGCTTGTAGCATGAGCTTGGACGCCTGTCACCTATCTGTATGAACAAAATAATAACTTCACGTACCAGAGAGTACTTCGAAGCTCAATGGTGAAGCATCGTGATCGGAATCCGACAGTCTGAAGTTCGCTTTATCGTGGGAACTCAGAATTATTTCTTTGTTCTGAGCTCATGACAGACTGTAAATATATTTTTCTTTATTCAAATTTTGTTTGCCATTCATAGTTGAATGCCAATTAATTTTATACTTTGTTCTTAAAGAATAATAAGATCAAGATGAAAAGTATAATTTGAAAGAAGACAACGAGAAATCGATAACTAATAACGCAGCGCCACGAACGAGATGTAACGATAGTAACGAAGGAAACAGATGACAGGTTGTTATTTGGCAGAGTTTGTTCTTTGAAGCAAATACAGTGATAGGTATGTGTTTGCGCTGATTGGATTTTATAGGTATGCTGTACAAGAAACTCTGCCATTTGCACAGTGAAATGTTTATTTTACCGCTGAAAAAAAAAAACAAAAAACCAAACCAGAAAATAACAAGTACAAAAAAAAGAAAAGAAAGAAAATTAACTTCTGGAATATGCACGTACACGTTTGTTTTTCATAAATAACAATTCAAGACAAGATTAAAATAACTCTCTGAGGTAAATGACTGCTGTTTTCATTAGTAAGAAAATGGTTTATTCAGCTTTAGTAATCCCATCTATATTCTCGGAATATTGAACATGGAATGTATACGAGTTTAATCTGTTACCAACATATGAGCAACATACCTTGGAAAGCTAGGGCTTGTAGGTGTTCCAAGAGAATATTAATCAGCTTTCATGGACAGGGGGCACTGAACAAGTCTTTCGTCGGCCTCTCTAGGGAATTCCTAAGTGACCCTAATGATACGAAAGCGTTTCCTGGCATGAAAACATACTTTAACTAAGTAGTTTCGAAAACCAAAAACGTTGTCTCTGTTCATTTCCGGGTTGCTTGGTAAGCACAAGAACACAGAATTCCACTTGACAATGGAGGTTCCAACCATGGCAAATTGCATCAGGTTTCACGACGACCTGAAAATTGTAAAAGCATGAGTTTTTATTTTTATCATCAATATTAAAGTATTTCGATTTAGATCGCGAATTGCACTGATCTCACCTACTGTAGTCAATTAATGAAATGCGCATGCGCTCATTTGTACTGCAAAAAAACTAATTTACTCTTTGTACTCACAGAACATAATCACATATCTTTCTTTAACGTTGTTTTATTTTTCTCTTTCAGTCATTTCATCTTCATTCGTCGTTCAACAGAAGTAAATATGAATAACAGCAATGTAACCTCAAAGTTACCTCAGCAACAGTCCGACGATGGAGTCAAGGCCTTGAGCAAATTTCTTCCAATTGCCATAGCAATAGTTGTGGCTAATGGACTCGTGTTTGTCTTGTTTTACCGATGTCCCCGTCTCCGCACTTCTTCAAATTATGTGCTTCTTAGCCTGGCAATTTGTGACTACAGTACTGGCGCTTTCGCCATTCCATACTTCATTGCTTATAACTTTGAGATTTTTCCAAAAGGAATGCACTATGGGTCATACGCTTCGCATACATTACTGGCTGTTTCAGGTTCTTATCACATACTGGTTGTTACTGCGCTCAAGTACTTGGCAACTGTTAGCCCCCTGAAACACTACGTGGTGACCAAGAGATTGATTTTGAAAGTAGTGCTCGGCGTGTGGATCATTTCTATGGTTTTTGCTGTCATTCCTCTTGCTTGGCATGGTAATGAAACATCTGAAAGTTATGACATCATTCACACTGCGGCTTGTCTTGTTGCAGTGTTCCTTTTTCCGTACGTATTTATGATTTATGCATTCATAGCCATGTTCAGAGCGATTACTAAAAGACAGCGACCATCTTCGGTAGAGAGCAATAAGCTGCGGAAGGAGGAGAAAAACAAAAGTGACCGGAAGTGCATTTTGGTTTTCGCAGCCATGGCCATCATATTTGCCTGCTGTTGGTTGCCTTATTTTACCGTCATGCTTTTAGTCGCCGTAGGAAGAGGAGATTTCGATTTTGTCTTAGAAGCATTCATGGTAATTCGATACATCACATCTTTTGCCAACCCTCTACTCTATACATTTTTCAAACGCGACTTTTGGTCCGCCCTACGAAATCTGTTGCAAAACAGGAGAAACTTCAGTTTTTCCTATCAAAAAGGTCAATCTGAGTCTCTCAATCTCACTAGCCGATTCAGGGCAAGGTCACGCGTCAGAAATAGAGGGTTGGTGTCACTCGAAGGAGAAAGACAAGAATCAAGGTTGATTCGCGATGGAAACGTGACCTTCGGTGAGGAGATATTTCGTACAACCCGTGTTTGACTGCTGCTTGCAGTGCATGAATAGGGTACACAGACTTGATTCTTCATGTAGCTGTTAATCGCCATCAAGAGCACTTATGTGGTTCAACTCCTACATAACTTGCAGAAGTTACATACGCGCCGAGTGGTTTCTTAGTCTCCACTTTTACTCAAGGCTCGAGGGAGGCGAGATGAAAGGTGTCTTGTCTAAGAACACAGCACAAATTAATAAATAAGCTGGACTGATTCGTTTCATCGTTACAGTATATAGTTTAATTCATTAAGCCGGTCGCATTGAGAAGATCACTTTTAGGTATTGATTAAAAGCCTGATGTCATTGTCAAGGCCAATAGCACGTAAAAAATGCCAATGAAAAAGCACTTTGTTTGATATAAGTTTGTTTTCTTCAAGTGATACATAATTCAGTGAAGTATTGACGCCGCTAAAAGGTAGAAACTGTGTTTAAAAGCGTTCTTAAGACAGTGTTTGCTACTCCAAGTAACCTCTGACGCGTGTCGATATAAACAAGTTTGGATTAAAATTTAAAAGTATTTTCTTTTATCGTTATCATGTATACGAGGACTACTCTATAAAAAATGGTTAAATTCTAGGCTATTAGAACGCATTTCGATTATCAATCGTTAAGCAAATCCAAAGGAATTATGGATAAGTAAGTAAGTAAGTAAGTTAGCAAACTTTATTTACACAGGGTAGCCCATTCAACCCCAAGGTTGGTCTTCATACGGGCCCTGTATCTTAAAGAATTGATTTACATTAAGAATTTTCATAAACTATCACACTCAAAAGAGCCTAATAAAAATACAACAATAGGATTTAAGAACTATATTTCCAGCCTAGAAAATACAATAAAACATCACTTTTAAACCCTAAAATATAGTAAAACATCAAATTCAGAAATGTCTTGCTCAGCGGCAGAAGGTCTAAATGTTTTCACTCTTCCCAATGTATACAGGGAGTTTGTTAAAAAAAAAAAATTGCGGCAGTAAATGATTATGACATGATTATGAAGCAATTAGGGTTGAGTTTCCTGGTTTAATTTTGGTCGAGAGCTCCGTTCGTGCTTTTGTGAAAAACAATATCAAAGAATGAAGAAAATTATTTAGAGATGTTTGTGAAGAAAAGCAATTTAGTTCACACTTGACAAAATCGATGTAGACGATCAATTCCATCTGATGAAAACAAAATTCCATTATAGGGTGAAAGTGAAATAGATGAATGCAGTGTACAGTATTGGAACGATAATCCATTGCTACCAGCGTATGAAATGGGTCGACGAAGTAGCATAACCAAAGAAGAAGCCGTTGATATCCTTTTGAGCTCAGACATTCTAAGTTAAAAAGTATCACGGGATGTATCCACGTCAATATCAAAGAATTTGCTTTTTGTTGTCCATTTGGAGGCACCACATGTGAAAACTGTGAAGAACCTACTTGCCGATGATTTGGGTGCCTGGCATGGAACGGGGACAAAGATATTTTTCTTCAAGCAGGCCGAGCAAAAAGAAACTGCTGACCAAAGTCACAGAGGAAATGTTTGGAGCCGCTAATGTATTCAAGTGCTCGCGGTCGTTTTACCGCAATCAGAGTGACCCAGAGTTACTTAGAATACTCATACATCTTAGAAGTAGGTACCCTGATGGTCTTTATTTCTTGGCCACCAAATACAACTAACTGTTAGGTCGAATTCAAAAATTCGGGTAAACTGAAACATTAAGAAGTTGTGAGACGAAGTTCGCGAAACTAGGTGCTACCATCGGACATTTGCGGAACCCTTCAGGGAACCTTATAAATTAGTTAGTTGAAGTCGGAAGTTTTGCGATAAAGTGAACGCGTTGTACAGTAACAGGGATTGGTATTACTCTCGTACAATCACAATCGAGTAGTTTTTAAACAATATTTTGTTCAACTAAACGTTACGAATGTCTGATTTGATGACGAAATGCGACTTTTTTTTTAGTTAGGTAGCGACGGCAAAGAAAACAGTATGGCCTTGGTTCAATATGTTTTGGACAATGTGTAGCGCCAAGTAAAAGTTCAACCCCATGGAAACAGCAAGAGCCAAAAGCCATTTTATCGCACGTCATATACAATACAGCAGCGACTTGAACAACTCTCAGAAACTCATTCTCCCAAGGAAGTTTTCCACCAGAGTCTTGAACAAAGTGGTGGCATCCTCCAATTAAGATCTGCTGGTGGGCATGCACGAGATATAAAACAAATAAAAAAAATAAGGTTGAAAAAGCAACAAAACGAAGATGACGAATTCGTGGAGCTGCTACAAATGTTGAAGGAAGATACGAGAGATGTAGACAATGCCTTTGTTAGAAAAGTAGAAAATTTATCTGATCCTTGCGTGGTACTTGCTTCACAACAGCAGTTGAGAGACATTGAACGATTCTGCACTAATCCTGCCAAATTTTGTGTCCTTGGTGTTGACGCAACTTTTAACTTCGGAAAATATTACGTCTCGCTTACGACGTACCGGAACCTGCTCCTTAGGACTAAGGAAGATTGTCACCCAGTACAAATTGGACCTGTACTTTTGCACCATAGAAAGGGTCTTGGCAGTTATTATGAGTTGTCATCGACAATGATTAAGCTACATGCACCGATTCAAAACGTTCTTGTATATTGAACCGACGGCGAGAAGGCCCTTGCAGAAGGATTTGGACGGCCGCTCCTTTACGCGTTGCACCTCATGTGCGACATCTACATGAAGGACAACATTTGCTCAAAATTGGCCGAGCTGGGAATACCAGCTGTCGTCGCTGAAGAGTTTCGAATGGATATTTTTGGAAAAAATATCGGGACCAATAGACAGCCCGGATTAATTGACTGTTTTACACCTGGCGAGTTAAATGAGAAAATGCAGTCATTAAAGGAGTCCTGGGAGAGACACCATACCCAAGGCAAACGTTTCTTGGATTATTTCTTGAAGTATAAGGCAGACCCTATTAAACAAACGATGACGGCAGAAGTTCGTTCAATGGCGGGCCTTGGCTTCCCACCAGGCGTCTATGATCATGGTAACGAGTGCATGAACTCGGTTCTTCAAAGAGAAAAGGCAAGAAGTGGTAAGAAGCGATTGTCACTAACTGCTTGCGTCTGACTTATACGACAAACCGTGAAGCGACAGCAAACGGAGGAGGAACTGGCTTTGATAGGTACAGGAGAGTTGAAAGTTGATGCCATGTATGACGATATGAAAGTCCCAGAGATAGTGTTCTATCGGAAATCTGTCAAACAGAAACAGGCGGTTCTAAAGAAATTTAACAATCAGGAAGTAAGATCTACTGATGACGTGTTGCCGGGCACTGGGGAGGATGAGTGCATTCGTAACAATTTGTTGTCTATTTCTGTGGAACAGTCTGCGATTATTCGTGTCCCATTCGATGTCTTGAAACAAATGTTCCAAAAGGCTGGGGTACATCTATCGCGCGGCAAAGAGGCTATTGTGACAGCACTTGGAGCTAATGCCTTTACTGAAAACTATGTTAAATCAGAGGGAGGCTCTCCTTACGTCTTTAAAACCAGATTTTCAAAGCGTTACGGAGTGTACCACGAATGCAGCGATAACTGTATCCCGTACACAGGTTACGGCTTGTGCTCCCATACAATTGCTGTTGTTGAACAGTCCAATACGGAGAATTTCTTTCATTGGTATAAGGTAAACAAACAGAGTTCACCAAACATTTCGGCCCTCTCCCAAATGGACTTGCCTACAGGTCGAGGAACAAAGAGGACGAAGTCCACTCAGGTTCGAAAAGGAACAAAAAATAACAACAAAAGGGTGAGAACCGTTGTAGAAAAGTACATCACCCCTGTTATCACACCTGTCAGACGGCTTAGCCGCATCAGCTACAATGGATTCCCCAGCTCAGACACAATATCTTCTACATGTGAGTTTTTAAAAGAAGTTACGCGTTTGTTTATTATATGTTTGTTCTGTTATACAGATAATGTCAAAACCACGTATAATGCACGATCCTTCGCAGTAGATATCGCTATTTATGCAATAGGGAAAATCAGACCTGAAAAAATCAGGCCTGTACGGGATTCGAACTACTGACCTCTGCGATACTAGTGCAGCGCTCTACCAATTGAGCTAACAAGCCAACTGGGAGCAGGCCTTTAAGTTGATTCGTAATAAATCCGTGATGATAAATCAGATACAATAAATATATGAAGTTCATATATTTTGAACTGCGGTATTAAATACGTATGATGCACGATCCTTCGCAGTAGATACTTAACGGCCTACTTAACGGCCTGCTCCTAGGTAGCTTGTTAGCCCAATTGGTAGAGCGCTGCACTAGTATCGCAGAGGTCAGTGGCTCGAATCCCGTACAGGCCTGATTTTTTTCTGGTCTGATTTTCGCTATTGCATAAATAGCGCTATCTACTGCGAAGGATCTTGCATCATACGTAAAGAAAGAAATGGCAGAGAAGAATTCGTTGGGTTCTATGAGTGCGAAGATGGTGTCACTGGTCAAGCTATAGCCACTCTTATACTAAAGTCCTTTCAAGAACTTGGCTTGTCTATAGATTTCTGCAAGGGACAGTGTTATAATAGTGCAGGCAACATGTGTGGTCGGCTCTAAAAAGTCTTAGAAAAGGCAAAGACATAGTTATCAAAGGGGCCGATAAGGGCAGCTCAGTCGTTGTTTGGCGCACTGACCTCTACCAAAAGGAAGCTTTGCGGAAACTTTCTGACACTTCTTTTTATCTAAAGGTCGACAAAGACCTCACTACCAGCAATCAAAAATCCGTGAAGAATACGATCAACCAACTCATAACTAAACAAGAATTGCCGGCCACAGCAAAAAATCTCATCATAACCACTCCTAGAACTTCTCGTATTTACTTTTTACCTAAAATTCACAAACCTAACAGCCCGGGTCGGCCCATTGTCTCGGCTTGCAGTTGCCCTACCAAACTTATCTCCAGCTGTCTATACAAAATTATGGCTCCCATCGTCAAAACTTTACCATCATATATTAAAGACAGCCAACACGCTCTTCAAATTTTTCGAGACTTTAATTTCCTTGGCCAAAATAAACTTCTTTTCACCAGGGATTTTACGTCTCTTTACACTGTCATTCCTAATGACGAAGGCCTTCTGGCCCTTAAACATTTTTTTGATGAACGTACTAATAAGGAACCTAAATCTGAAACACTACTACGCTTAGCCGAACTAGTGCTCACACTCAATTGTTTTTCATTCGGAAACAACTTCTTCAAACAAACTAATGGAGTAGCCATGGACACCAAAATGGGACCTAGCTATGCCAATCTTTTTGTAGGTTTTGTCGAACATCAATTTTTCAGCCAATGCAACTGGTCCAAATCTGGACTCTACGGTCGCTACATCGACGACTGTATCGGCGCTACCTCCTCTACCAGAGAGGAGCTCACTCAATTCATAACCGCAGTCAATTCTTTTCACCCGGCTGTGAAATATACCTGGGAAATTTCTGACAATTCTTTATCCTTTTTAGACATCAAAGTTTCAACTGAAGGTAACGGTTGATGCACTAGTGTGTATTACAAACCTACAGACTCGCATAATTACTTGTTATATTCGTCTTCGCATCCATCTCGCGTTAAGAATTCCATTCCTTTTTCTCAGTTCTAAGACTTCGTCGTTTATGCAGTGATGATTCTGATTTCCACCACAAATCAAACTCAATGTGCCAGTTTTTTCGATAAACGTGGTTACCCTGTTTCTGTCGTTCAAGCGGGCTACCACCGCGCCCAAGTTATTGATCGACATTCAGCACTACAAACGTCGCATAAGGAAGATTCCGACCGCATTCCATTCACTCTCACGTTTCACCCTCACAACCAATCAGTTAAATCCATCATTCTTAAAAAATTTAAATTACTTCAAAACGATCCACAGACAAACACTATCTTTTCGCAGTCTCTGCTCATTTCATTCAAACGCGACAAAAACATAGGCAATTTTTTGGTCGGAAGTTCTTTTCAGACTAATGACCAATCAGAAACTTTTAAATGCGCTCGTGCACGATGCAAAACGTGTCCTTTCACTCACAACACTTATAAAATATCGGGACCTAAACGGGATGGGTGGGGTTGGGTTTCCAGGGTGTAAAAACCTAGTAGGGGACTTAGAGTCCTATTGTTTCTACATTTACCTATGGTAAATCTTTCTCTCTCTCTCTCTCTCTCTCTCTCTCTCTATATATATATATATATATATATATAAAATAAAATGAACACTAAAGCTTAACAAAAACTATAACTTCAGCTAGCTTGCATTGATATCCTATACTAACTCATGTTTAAATCTGAGCTATATCTGTACTAATTGAAAAACATGTCGTTTTGTTAAATGACGTGTAATTTTCGTAGTAATATTCTCACACTTTAGGTAACCATCACAGCTAGATTACCCATAGATGCTAAACCCTTACCTATGTCGATCCTCAATTCTTCTTTCTCGAACATGTTCAGTTAAATAACTAAAATATAAATAAAAGAAATACTCGAGGCTGTATATAAGGATTAATAATATGGTTTTGATGAACAGTAGTTTCTATTCCCGCTTTTAAAGATTGTGTATAAAGATTTACCACTCACCGTGAATAGAGTTTCTAAAGGGAAACTAACCATCTAAAAAATTGTTTCCAAAATGCCAAAAACTTGACGCTATCTTTTTCAAATCATCTACTTAGCTGAAAACGCAAAACCTCAATGCCAGTTCACAAGGAGATGTTGTTCTGCTTATCGCCAAGCAGAAGTTTAACTTGCGTCGTTCATTGTCAAATCGTTAGGCACATATAAAGACAGTTTCCCTAAGGCTAGGTTACTTTTTGAAATACGATTTCACTATGACGGTGACTCAAGGTTTGAGTCAAACCTTGAGTCGGCGTTATAATGACATGCGTAGATGGAAGTCAGAAGGTTGTTTGGACATGCTTATCCCATAACTTTCAAGCCACCACTACATGTACCAGACTGTTTTTCATCTCTCGCGTTCATTGATATTTAACGATGGCCACAGGTTTACATCATAATCCACAACATTCTAAATATTTGCTCACAAATCGTTAATCCAGACACGCGTAAGAAGTCATTTCAATGAGCAGAAACATTTTAAAAACAGCTGTTTCCCGTCAACAATTCACTGAATTCTGTATCGCTCGAGGAAAATAAAAGGATATCATAAAAAGCGCCATGAAATCATTTGTTTTTCATTTGGTACATGTTATTGGGGAGCCTATTTGTCACAGTGAAAACCAACGTCAAGGCGTTAAACCAATCCTATCTTAGCAAGTGATTTAAGCTTAAGGAGCCAAAGTTTGAAGCGATTCAGTCCAGCTTTTTTTTTTATCAATTTTTGTGCTATGTTCTTGGGCAAGTCACCCTCCACAAAGTCTCTCTCTAAAACTACTGTATTTTGTGAAAATGTTCACATTATAAACTGCTTGGATCTTCATTCAGCTGCGGTCGTGAGACAATGCAACTGTCACGTGATTATTTTCCCATTTTGCCAGTCGTACCACCTCGGAACTTTAAATATAAAAGAAAAAAATTTATGAGCACCCACCTCAATATCGAGTTATCAATTTAAAGAAAAATATGCATTTGCTTTTACTGGATATGAATTTGGTTGAAGCGAACTCTGGGCTACGCAGCTCATTGGATATTTATTATCTGATATTCAATGCCCGCTCATGAAATAACTAATAATCAGTTGTTTCCAATTTTTTTTTTTTTTACCATAAAATCTCCTTCATGGTGTTGTGTGGGATTTTAAAGTCTTAAAAAATGTGTCTTCCAAGAAAATGTCAGCCAAAAGATTTAATTAACGAAATGGGAAGTTGTAATTTTAATGCATCGTAAAACACTTTGAGTACATGCATGGTTATTTAAAACTTTAATTGACTGATATCATCAGGTATGTCGTTCTGAAAAGTAAAATCACATAAAGTATTTAAATAATTTCCACGCAAGCGATATCAGTTCTGACAAAATATTATTAATGACGAAGGAAAAGAACAGTACTCGCAGAGGATATTTAAAATACAATCTATTAGGGAAAATGTTATTTCAATTTATCTATTTGACTTCTTAAAAGCATTTCAACATTTGTTTTCTGTCCAATTTAAGCTGATCCCGTCGATCTCAACAGCTAATGTTCTAAAGAAGACACTCGCTGCATTTCCTTGTCTGCTTCCTCAAATGGCTATGCTTTTATCTGTTTAATTTTGAGCTCGAAAGTAAATTAAGTTTCTTCTCAGCGATTGGTCAGATTCATACTAGGTCATCTTATCGCGTTTCTGATTCATATCAAATATTGACATTTCCTTGAAATTGAAGGAAATCGAGGGCTTTTTTTATTCTGAATCGCCATGCATCTGAATTTTTTTATCAGATGGTAAGTCGCTGGGTAAGTGATCTGCTTTTAAGCTTTGATCATGAAATGATCATCACGCGATTAAGAGCAAGTTCGTAGATTGAATTTCGATCAGGATCAACGTTTTCTTTTTGTTAAAAGAAATCTGTTTCAATTAAGAAGGTAATTTGTACATAATTGGGAAGAAAAACTTGGTAGGTATCTTGATTCAATCGCTACACCCTTCTACTTTTAGGATATGATTCCGCACTTATAAGTGATTCAATAATAAGTCATGTTTCATGAAATCTAATAGAAAATGAAACTATCTCTGTAACGTAGATCGTATTCCATTTATTCTCCTCTAAAGGACATTTTGATTTTCAGAAAAACCTACTTTCAACCGACACGATTAATAGTTGACTGCAATACAAACTTTCCGAGGGAAAGAGCACCTTTATCCAGTTCTAAAGGAAAGGTAACGAGTTGTATTTTATTTTATTTCTTATCACTAGATACGCTTTTCACCAAATATCAGATATTTTCTCGATTTTCGTTAAGTTTGATAAAAAATTTGGAAGTTGAAATTTTTCCACCCAAAAATAATCAAATACATATTATGTACGAGGTAGTGAGTGAATGTTGTGAGAGAAAAACAGGGAGTCAATTTATTTCAAAGGAAACCATAATTTTCATCTCTGCGAGTCAAAAGTACACCCAGAAATTTGACAGTGAGATTTTAAGGAGTAACCTAGGGATTACGTCGGATTGTGATAAATAAATTGCTGTTTACCTGTGTCTTGCTCCTTTTTAATTTTCTCGCTTGCTATTGAAAGTGTGGCTTCCATAATTGAATTTTAGCTCGTTTAGACGAATGCAAATGTTGCGAACTGGAGTTTCAAAGTATTTCCTAGAGCAAGATTCCATAAGCCGTTTTTAATTTATATTAGTCGAGAAAATATCCATCAATTTTTATCCTCACTTCGGTGAATGAAATGTCTAAGAGTAGAGATAATCAGGATATGGTATGAGCGTACTGCTCTTTTAACACTAGTTTTGTCAAATTTTACCTTTTACGGTTTTAAACCGCTCAACAGCCTTCTCCCTTCTCCCCCCCTCCCAAAAAAAAGGAAAAAGATTGAAATAAAAATAAAACAAAATAAAATGAATACGAAACGTTATTAGCCAATAAGATATAACCCTCCAGAGAATGCTATCCAATCAAAATGAGACTAGTGTTTCAAGTGGGTTCACAGTGTCCTGTTTATGAACGAATCGAATGAAGTAGAGAAATATTAACCTTTAATTTCCTCTTTTGATAAAAATACATTTGATTATGATAAGAATACGAAAAGTAATGCTCTAATCGTATGTTAGAAGAAATTAGAGATTTCATTACATCTTCCATTTAGTGAGTTTCATGTGCTCCGCCGTATTTTCATTAGATTTTCCATTAGGGACTTTCGTTTACTTCGTCAGTAATTTAATATCGACCACGATCGCGCTGTGTGCTTCTCTGATTAGAAAATTCTTATCCGATTTATCTTGCGATTTAAGGGACAAATGAGATAGAAATTTGTCAGGTATTTTGGTAGAAATACCTGACAAATTAGATATACACACGTTTGAAGCGTTGTTTCTGGTAGACCTCGCCATGCCGCGTCATTCGATCTACCCTAGCTGAGATCATGTCCAGCTTCTCAGAAGACTTCGTCTGCTTTTAATCTAAATCAACAAAGAAGCCGTGAGATATCATTAGAGCTATATGAAATGCAAGTTTCCATTTAGGAGGACCCTAAGGCATTAGAGGTTTTGGAGAACATTCAATTGACTCCCTTAAGTCGGTAAACAGATTTGACTCCGGTCATATGTGCTCAAACCTATTAGTAAACTACTTCGAAAGAATTTGGATATATCAACAGAGTGGAAATGGTAAATTGGCTACCGTAACGATTACAAAAGCTGACGTTTCGAGCGTTAGCCCTTTGTCGGAGCGAACGCTCAAAACTTCAGGCTTTGTAATCGTTACGGTGGCCAATTTACCATTTCAACTTTGTTGATATATCCAAATTATTTCGTTACTCCCACCGACGCAGCCCCAAACAGTTTCTTTCGAAACTATCATCCTTTACTTCGAAAGAGATTGGTAAAACTGGAATACCAGTATAGCAGCAAAGCGACATCTTGATTTGTAAAGGAAAGAGGTCTGTTATGTTTTACCCATGATGTCTGTAAGGAAAAAAACATCCACAGAATCCTCAAGGAACACCATCAAATACTCTTGACATCGTCCAACACACAGGCACAGGCCATATTCAAAGAAACAACTCTCGTTGCCTATCGAAAAGGGCGTAATTTAACACAGATGCTTACCCACAAAAGACTGCGATCACCGATGGCCGCTGACACAACCCCCTCCACTGATGAATCCCCACACGATACAAGCAATCCACACATTCAAGTTCCATCTGACACTACCTGTACAATCTGTGGCCGATCATTCAAAACTAACAAAAATCTCAAAATTCATTTCTCTCATAAACATAAAAAGCAGAAACCATTGCAATTCACTCGTCCCGGATTCTGGCCCTGTAGGGCTGACATAAGATGCAACTGCTGCAAAACATACGGGCAATTTACAGGGACAGTTAAAAGCAGCACTACAGGAGAAGCGATAACACAGCGACAACACACGTCATGCAAGACTAGCAATGTGATATACCTGATAGAATTCAGCAAATGTAACGATCAGTACGTAGGCGAGACAGGTCACCCAAGTCACCATCGTGGCAATCAACATCGTAGCGATATTAAGGGTGGACATAAAAACATACCCTCTGTCAGACATTTTAAGAACTGTGGAGTCGATCATCTTAAACTTACGGTTATTGAAAAAGTTAGAAGTCAAAATCAAGAAATCAGAAAAGCAAGAGAAAATTATTGGATTTTAAGACTCAATCCTACTATCAATAAGCTTACTACATGAATTATAACTACTTTAACTTATCTATTTTATTCACCATAACACGTTTCGCTGTTATCTATTCTTTTTTTATATTATTACGTCATGACATGTTTACTGTTGACACGAATTTTAAATTTGAATATTGCTCATGTAATTAGTATGCTCCTGAGGAAGGCCGAGACGGTCGAAACGTCGAGCTTATAACCAACAAAGCTACATTGGAGTTGGCCTCTTGACCATTACATTTCTGCTTATATATATATATATATTTAACAAATATTCGCCGAAGACAATATTAACCGAACCTGAGGCGAATAATTGTTTTAGTTTAACATTTTATGTAAACCGCGCGGAGCGGTATATATGGCGTCATATAAGGAACCACTCGACCAATCAGATTGCTGGAAACTCTTTGTTCAGCTCTGAAATTATACTAAATATATATATATATATAAATAGAATAAATGTTTGAAAAGAAAATTTGCCGTGAGCGTGATTTGAACCCACGTCCGCCTGTTACTAGTCAGGTGTAACAGAAGGCCGAAACAGTACTGTCTGCAGTTAGTTATATATATATATATATATATATACACATATATGCGAGTAGGAAGAATTAATATTTCTGCAGGTGTAAGACAGTAATATCATACAAAGAGACATACAAAGCTAATTAAAAGCCTTTGTACTAATTGATTCAATTGGACTCAACTCGTGCAAAGGCTTTTAATTACTGTTTTTGATATAGTCAAACGTTTTAAGAAAACTTTTTTAGAGTAATGAAATATTTCGGTTAAGCTATTCTTGCATCTCCTGGTGACAAAGCCTACGCAAAAAGATCAAATTTCTTGAGATTGTTTTAAACGATGCACAAAACCTGGCGAGAGCAAGCAATATCACAGGAAACCTCTGCAAACCACCAACGGAGAAATCAAGGCGTAAGGCATTTCCCTTTAAGCTGCACGTTGGCATAGCTTGACCAAGGACCTGTATGGGTGGGTCATAATCATAAGTCTGTACATGCGTTTCTCATCTTAAAATTCTGGATACAACACCAAGAAGCTTTTAAAAGGTCATTACTTCCTAATATAAATTAAAAATTTAAAAGCTTACAAGTTATTCTCGTTGAAGATATGGGTGATTTTAACCCAATTATGTAGACTATGCCTGCATTAATGCAGTTTTGTCCCGATGTAGAGCAGTATCTGATTTCATTACTAGAAATCGGGGACATTTCTAGCCCGTTAAAAAATGTCAGCGGTATATCGTATTACAGACAATTCAACATGGTCGCGGTTGAAGTGTAGTGAACACGTAACTTTCTCTTTTCTTAAAACCCTACGAGAGAAAGGCCTGGTACCTTTCTATCCCAGAAAGCCAAAGGAGACGTGAAAACAAGGAAAATGGCGGCCCAATTGTGCAGTTACTGGGACTTGTATCTTTCGTGTTCTTCCTTCCTAAAATTGGGGTATTTAAAAATGGCGTATTTGGCTTTTGAGCTCTGTGAAAATGCGAAGAGTTTCCTGGCTCGAGGAAAATTTGTGGGCCAACATATTGGACCGTTTACGAGCGATTTAGTTGAGCAAACTTCTGCAGAATGCGAATCTTCACAAGGTTGTTCCCACAACAAAAGAATTGTAACACCTAGTCGAAGCAGATTTTAAGAGTTTGTATGGGGAAATGGAGTCAGAATTATGAGTTTACTCGTATACTTTGAGAATAGGCAGGCTTGAATTTGAATATTTGATGGACGCTTTAACGTAGTGATGGACGCTTTAACCGATGCAGGCTGCATTTCCAGTAGGCAGCGAAGGAATATCTTATTCTTAGGCAGCTATTTTGAAAAAACAATCTTTTCGCATACATTTTCTTATACTGTTTCGGCGCCATTTTGTTTGTAACACAGGAAGCGCCTCTGCCATATTGTCCCGAATTTCTGGCAATGTAGAAAACCTTTAAAGCGGTTTTTGAGCATTTAATTCAAGACATTTTGTAACATCATAGCAGAATCAATGCAGATTTTAGTTAATCTTGTATGCCTAAGGTAGCTTTAACCTTTAGCGTGGGCGCGGAGACTACCCCCTCCCCCCTCTCCTGGGGTGCTCCGTCCAATCGTTCTTTAATCGTCCTATCGTGCAAGAAACAAGTCTATTTTTGGATCAAATTCAGCATATCGAAAGTAGGAAGCATGAGAAAAAGTAGTTTACTTTCATTTTGCTGATCCTTGATGCATGCAGAGCGCTTGTCATAATATATAGTCATGGAGTTACTCATCATCTCGCTGGTAGAGCGATAGATTGATTCAATGACAGCAAACGAACCAGCTGCATGTCATTTTATATGACTATTTATATCCTCCTCCGAATTTAGAATATGTCGGCTTTGTATTTCTTCCTCTGTCCTTCGCATAGATGATCTTTATCGTTTCTGGTCTTAAGAGGTATATACCTACTTTCGATTAGACTTGTCCCTTAACAGAGAAGGAGCTTAATACGTACTTACATAACAACACATTGCCATCGAAAAGGTAAGGAGTTGAGTTCAAATTTGAAATGAATAATAATAATAATAATAATAATAATAATTGTTTAAACTCACATCTAAGAATTCAGAACTGGCTTCGTTTAGAAAGAAACTCTATGTGAACTTTATGAACTGAAATAGAACACTGACAGCTGAGTACGTTAAAGTTTTTTGCGGTGTCATGAAGATGAAGAGATAATAGATCTGAGAAACAGCTGATAATTTATTGTTCGCTTTAATAAGCACTCAGAAATAAATAGAGTGACAAGGTTTTTTTTAGCCAAAATTAGCGAATGTTCTTAATTTTCAATAGCCGACAGGTTCTACGTCTTTGATTGACATTTAATGAATCGTTGTAAAGGTGATCTATCATTACAAAGAACTTCATTTTGTTAGGGGATATTAATTTCACCGCTCGGAACAGAAACAAAAAAATAGCAAAAAAAAAAAAAAAATCAAGAAAAGGGCGTGCAAGTCGATAACAAAACAAAAGCGGAATAAAAACCTAGCGTAATTACGCTGAGCCGCTTTCATCAGAAACCCCTTTTAAAATATATAATTTTTTTTTTTATAGTGATCAATTGAAACGCTGATTTGAATAGTTATTGTTATCTCAGGTAACTACACATGTATTCAATGTGAAGAAAGAGGTTTTCAACTTTCAGCAATACTATCTATATCAGTCGAATGATCGCGTGAAAGACTCCCAGAGACGAAATAAATGATTTTTCCTCTTTTTTCATGCGCTGATGTAGTTTGCCTGCAAGGGGAAAAACTGAGTTCGTCTTCATTGTTGAAAAACCTCCAATATAGGCAGGTAGGATTGTTGAGTATATTTTAGACAGCTTTTATTATTGATATTTTTAATAATAATAATAATAATAATAATAATAATAATAATAATAATAATAACGGTTTATTCACAGTATATCCACATAAAAAGGTGCGGTTCTTCATCTGTGAAGGCCTACGATACTAAAATTTAATATTAAAACTAATTTATAATGAATAACTAAATTGTAATAAAAAACTATACATGAAAGTAAATATGCAGAATATATTGGTTGGTGGTGGTGGTTGTTTCTGTATTTTTACTAGGAAGACAAAGCGTGCGCCTTGAAGAACGCCTTGCAGAGCCTGCAGTATTCTTTAAAATCTGTGCAATTCCTTATATTTGCTGGCAATTCGTTAAAAATCGTGGCTGCTGAATGCTGAAAGGTGACCTGTACAAATGGAACATAAAGCCTTGGAGCAACACTTTTTTTTGGCGCAGTCGGCAATTTGTGAAACATTTCACTTTAAACAGCATAGACTGGCCATGCATCCCACAAGCGACATCCAAAGACAACTGAATTTTATTCGATTCAAGGACATTCTTGGATTGATTTGATAAATTCGCTGGGAGACTCAACGAGCCAACAACAAAATAACTGTACAAGCCTTGAGTTAACTAATTGAGGTTATGGATCCGAGCTGATAAACAAGGCCCGCATATGGACGACGCCCCGCGAGGACAGTTTCAAACTCAAACTGAAACTAACATGAAAATACCGGAAAAGGCATTGGAATGACTACGTTTCCCAATCGATGCTTCATCTCCGCGTGAGATTTTGGTTTTAGATATCCAGTATTTCCAAAGTAAATCGCTTTTAACATCATGCATATGACAATATTGTAATCGGTGTATGACATACTAACCATAGGAATTAGAAGTATGCTGGTAGTCTCAAATTGAGTCATCAAAGTCTGAATCTTTTCAGACTGCCATTTCCGCAAATGTTCATTAGAGGGGCTGATATGCTTGAAAGCGCCAAGTTCGGCAAGAATTCACATGTAAATGTTAAGTTTCATCGCTCGTTTGAGTTATCTTATTTTCCTCTTACTTTGTTTTCTTTCGTTCTCATGGCACTCGGTTACTGTTGTAATTGTAGGTTTTTACTTTCTTTAACTTAGTTTTCGATACCTCAGCATATCTCACCTCCCCTTGGACATAGCAAACGTGTTTCGTTTTCAAGGCTATCAAGATTCAGCCCTTCTTACAAAATGTATAGCTCGCTTTAATTAAAAAATGTAGCAATAATCAGGACAAAAATAGAGAGGTACAAAAGGGTACATTATAAGACCACAAATCCACAAAATTGAAGTTTACTTTCACATTTAAAATATTTTAGAAGTATTTTCTACTGAGCTCAAAATTTGCCATTTTTTCTATACTATTTAACTACATGAAGCTTGCAACAACAGTGATGCTTGGAGCATGAGCTGGGACGCCTGTCACCTATCTGTATGAACAAAATAATAAATTCACGCACCATAGAGTATTTCGAAGCTCAATAGTGAAGCATCGTGATCGGAACGCGGAATCCGACAGTCTGAAGTTCGTCTTATCGTGGGAACTCAGAATTGTTTCTCTGTTCTGAGCTCATGACAAACTGTAAATATATTTTTATTTATCTAAATTTTGTTTGCCATTCATAGTTGAATGCCAATTTTATGCTTTGTTCTTAAAGAATAATAAGATCAAGATGAAAAGTATAATTTGGAAGAAGACAACGAGAAATCGATAACTAATAACGCAGCGCCACGAACAAGATGTAACGATAGTAACGAAGGAAACAGCTGACAGGTTGTTATTTGGCAGAGTTTATTCTTTGAAGCAAATACAGTGATAGGGATGTGTTTGCGCTGATTGGATTTTATAGGTATGCTGTACAAGAAACTCTGCCATTTGCACAATGAAATGTTTATTTTACCGCTGGAACACAAAACCAAACCAAACGAAACAAAGAAATAAAGCAACTGAAAATAACAAGTACAAAAAAAGAAAAAAGAAAATTAACTTCTGGAATATGCACGTGCACGTTTGTTTTTCATAATCAACAATTTAAGACAAGATTAAAATAATTCTCTGAGGTAAATGACTGCTGTTTTCATTAGTAAGAAAATGGTTTATTCAGCTTTAGTAATCCCATCTATATTCTCGGAATATTGAACATGGAATGTGTGCGAGTTTAATCTGTTACCAAGGTATGAGGAACATAACGAGGAAAGCCACGGCTTGTAGGTGTTCCAAGTGAATATTAATCAGCTATCATGGACAGGGGGCACTGAACAAATCTTTCGTCGGCCTCTCTAGGGAATTCCCAGGTGACCATAATGATACGAAAGCGTTCCCTGGGATGAAAACATACTTTAACTAAGTAGTTTCGAACACCAAAAACGTTGTCTCTGTTCACTTCCGGGTTACCTGGTAAGCTCAAGAGCACAGAATTCTACTTGACAATGGAGGTTCCAACCATGGGGAATTGCATCAGGTTTCACGACGACCTGAAAATTATAAAAGCATGAGTTTTTATTTTTGCATCAATATTAGTATTTCGATTTAGATCGCGAATTACACTGATCTCACCTACTGTAGTCAATTAATGAAATACGCTCATTTGTACTGCAAAAAAACTAATTTACTCTTTGTACTCACAGAACATATCACATATCTTTCGTTAACGTTGTTTTATTTTTCTCTTTCAGTGATTTCATCTTCATTCGTCGTTCAACAGCAGTAAAAATGAATAACAGCAATGTAACTTTGAAGTTACCTCAGCAACAGTCCGACGATGGAGTCAAGGCCTTGAGCAAATTTCTTCCAATTGCCATAGCAATAGTTGTGGCTAATGGACTCGTGTTTGTCTTGTTTTACCGATGTCCCCATCTCCGCACTTCTTCAAATTATCTGCTTCTTAGCCTAGCAGTTTGTGACTTTAGTACTGGCGCTTTCGCCATTCCATACTTCATTGCTTATAACTTTGAGATTTTTCCAAAAGGAATGCACTATGGGTCATACGCTTCGCACACATTACTGGCGGTTTCAGGTTCTTATCACATACTGGTTGTTACTGCGCTCAAGTACTTGGCAACTGTTAGCCCCCTGAAACACTACGTGGTGACCAAGAGATTGGTTTTAAAAATAGTGCTCGGAGTGTGGACCATTTCTACGGTTTTTGCTGTCATTCCTCTTGCTTGGCATGATAATGAAACATCTGAAAGTTGTGACATCATTCACACTGCGGTTTGTCTTGTTGCAGTGTTCCTTTTTCCGTACGTATTTATGATTTATGCATTCATAGCCATGTTCAGAGTGATTACTAAAAGACAGCGACCATCTTCGGTAGAGAGCAATAAGCTGCGGAAGCAGAAGAAAAACGAAAGTGACCGGAAGTGCATCTTGGTTTTCGCAGCCATGTTTATCATATTTGCATGCTGTTGGTTGCCTTATTTTATCGCCATGCTTTTAGTCGCCATAGAAATAGGAGATTTCGATTTTGTCTTAGAAGCATTCATAGTCATTCGCTACATCACATCTTTCGCCAACCCTCTACTCTACACATTTTTCAAACGCGACTTCTGGTCCGCCCTACGAAATCTGTTGCAAAACAAGAGAAAATTCAGCTTTTCCTATCAAAAAAATCAATTCGAGGCTTTGAATCTGAATAGCCGATTAAGGGCAAGGTCACGCGTCAGCAATAGAGGGTTGGTGTCACTCGAAGGAGAAAGACAAGAATCAAACTTGATTCGCGATGGAAACGTGACCTTCGGTGAGGAGATATTTCGTACAACCCGTGTTTGACTGCTGCTTGCACTGCATGAATAGGGAACACAGACTTGGTTCTTCATGTACATGTTAAAAGTTTCCGTGCTGAATCGCCATCAAGAGCAGTTGTGCGGTTCAACTACTACATAACTTGCAGAAGTTACATACGCGCCGAGTGGTTACTTAGTCTCCACTTATAGTCAAGACTCGAGGGAGGCGAGATGAAAGGTGTCTTGTCTAAGAACACAGCACAAATTAATAATTAAGCTGGACTGATTCGTTTCATCATTACAGTATATAGTTTAATTCATTAAGCCGGTCGCATTGAGAAGATCACTTTTAGGAATTAATTAAAAGCCTGATGTCGTTGTCAGGGCTTCAATAGCACATCAATAGCACGTAATAAATGCCAATGAAAAAGCACTTTGTTTGAGATAAGTTTGTTCTCTTCAAGTGATACATAATTCAGTGAGGTATTGACGCCGCTAAAAGGTAGAAACTGTGTTTAAAAGCATTCTTAAGACAGTGTTTGGCACTCCAAGTAACCTCTGACGAGTGTCGAGATAAACAAGTTTGGATTAAAATTTAAAAGTATTTTATTTTATCGTTACCATGTATACGAAGACTACTCTATAAAAAATGGTTAAATTCTAAGCTATTAGAACGCATTTCGATTATCAATCGGTAAGGCAAATCCAAAGGAATTATGGATAAGTAAGTAAGTAAGTAAGTAAGCAAACTTTATTTACACAGGGTAGCCCATTCAACCCCAAGGCTGGTCTTCATACGGGCCCTGTATCTTAAAGAATTGATATACATTAAGAATTTTCATAAACTATTACACTCAAAAGAGCCTAATAAAAATACAACAATAGAATTAAAGAAGTACATTTCCAGGCTGGAAAATACAATAAAAAAATCACTTTTAAAGCCTAAAATATAGTAAAACACCAAATTCAGAAATGTCTTGCTCGGCGGCAGAACGTCTAAACGTTTTCACTCTTCGCAATGTTTACAGGGAGTTTGTTAAGAAACAAATTGCGCCAGTAAAAAGAAAGGCCCCTTTCCCATAATTCTGTTTAACGTTTGGTAAGGATAGCCTCATACTTTGCCTTGTGAAGTAGTTGTGAATGTTCGAACATCTAGTAAAATATAATAAAAAATAACAAGGGACTAATGAGTGAAGACATAGAAAAACGAGTTTTGCCTTGTGGTAAGAGCGTCTGCTGGAAAGAATCGGCCAGTGCAGCTGCTCTATTGCCTCAGATGAGCGAGAGCAACGTGTGATGATCCATGCAGATATAGTCTGTAGTCCCTGTAGTCGATCTATATCTCGCTGTGGAAGGTTACTCCAAGCAGTGACACAGCGCTCGAATAATGGACACTGCCAAGGATACAATGACACTGCCAAGGATACTAACTCTTGACGACACCTTTTTATACACATAGGTTCTAATAAGTCTATTGTTATAATTACCTTTGATAATTACCAAGTGTAGATTACCTTTGATACCCAATTAGAACTTTCTCTAAGCAATTAAAACTTTCTCTAACGCAAGTAGGTAATAATAGGTACATCTCCGTAATTTTTGTCTTGTATTATCAAAATTTTTTGTAATGGCTGTTAATCAAGAGTTAGTAATTTTTCGCCTATAGATTATGAAGGAAATCGTTAGAAATCAGGAGATTATGTTAGATATCATTCACGCGAGTCGGAATGAAGTTGTAGCTTTCAAGTCAAAGTAGATGTATGCTCCAGTTACCTTTTAATTTCTATCTCCATAAATTGGAAGCCACTTCTGTCATTTGTACACTGACAGTGGTTTGAGATTCCAAAGAGTAGCCTGGCCTTTGAATTACTGTCATCACATGTGGTTAAAAATTTGACGATGAATGCCTCCATTTTGAATCTTGCCTAGCAGACTAGCCTCTTTAACGTGCACTCCGCATTTTCCCATCTCTCAGCGTTTTGTTTGATTAATTATGAAATTGAAACACGACTGTAATAATTGTTTTTGAGGATGACTAATGCAGCTTCTCCTTCTCGTTATGAACTAGCGTTGTGATTTTGAAAAGGAAACTGTTAAAAAACGGTGGCGTCGTGTTTTAAGCATGCTTGAGCACAATTTTTTAAAGGTTTTTTTTTTTTAGAAACTTAATTCGTGGTGCGTGGTAAATCTCTACAAAACATTTATTAAAAGAGAACAGAAAAACTATCTTATTTCTAATTCGCCTTTTTTTAAAATTTTTTAACGATTAGTAGTGTAAAATATCTTTTTTTCTGAAAGGAACTTATCAAAACAGAAGCAGAGGCAAACAAAATGAGTGATAGGACAAAAATAATAAAAAAAAAAAACAGATATAATTAAATGAAAACCGGCGAGAGGCTATGGAAGGACTCAGGTGTTAGTGAATTTTACAACCTTGAGTTTTTTTGCAGTTTTTTAATTAAGGTAGATTTAGAAGGATGAAAAGCTGTCAAAGAAAAAAAACTTTATTGGAAAGAAGACAACTATTTACATAGTCTATGTATTCGTTCACTCTTCAGGTGACACAATAAGCAGAAATTTAATTTTCAGACGTGTTATTTGTCTTTTCAAGTTTTGTTTTGAGATAAGAAGTGATCAATGCAGACAGTTAAAAATGTGTCAACTTAACTATCGACAAAACTACCCAACAGATTTGATTAACAGAACTCTAGAGGAAGGAAGTTGTGAGCCATGTCTTTTTAAAGTAAAACGACAAATGTTATTTATCCCTAATCTAAGATGGAAGATGCCCTTGGTTTGAATTCTGAGAATATAAGTAGGTATTTTTCCAACTCCAAGATGGAATCAGGTAGAAAGATAAATTCAGACATGTAAATCATTTATTACATCTCGTTGGTCGATGCAGTTTCACATGGAATAAATTAGGAAATTTGAGCGTACAGAAGTAAATTTCCCTCTTCGTATATGGTTCCAAAGTTGGGATGTTAAAATTATGTAATTCACATAGTTGAGATCGACGCTGAAATCCTTTGAGAAACAAATTGGTATATGCATTACAGCCTTAGACTGGGGGAGTTAATTTTTCCATTTTGTTTTTCTTAAAGCTTTTTTTTTTAAATCATCGAAGCTAAGAAAGTGTTATTGTACAATTCCTTTCCCTTCTATGAACGAGGAACACGTTCTTTTAAAAAGTCCGTGGACAGTTTTGTAACCTTGATATGAAATGGGCTAATATTTAATTTTCTTCAATTATCTCTTATACTAAATCAAACAGTAGGATGCTGTTTAGTTTCTGTTAAATAAGAAGATTTGGAAACGTACGAACTGTTTCAAGGAGGCCTTAAAATGCTGTCCAAAAAGTAGAATTTAGGATTTTATGTTTTTAATCATGCTGCTGAAGGACAACATGAACAGATTATAAGAAGATTTGGGTTACAGTTCCTCCTCGTCTCATGTATACGTACATCACACGCTGTTGGAAAAAAAGGAAAAAAAACGTTATTTTTTTTCGGTGAGCTATTACAAGCATAAATACTGTAGCATCTGTTTTATGAGATTTCTTAAGCAAGAAGCTTATCTTTTGCATTCTGGTAGAAACTTTTTCAGCCAGCGGCAAAGCAATATTTACATAGACAAGAGGAACTCTCTCATTATAGTGGGAAACGGGGCGAACTGTCTTTATCCAGGAGTATTTTAATGCTATTAAAATAGCCAATGTTTCTTAATGGTACGAAAATTTATGGATTAGGAAAAACTCAGTTTCAGTCTTTGGTGGTTTGCATCTGCATTGTTTCCTACAACACATTGAGTATATGCATAATAATTTCAAACTTTAAGACTTTTCAAATGACTTCTCTGTTCTCCATGGTGGCTCCGGTGTCTTCTTAAGCAACAATCTCAATTTGAAGGAGTGAAATAAGCAGTGGTTTTTTAAAAGTCAGGTTTGCATACGAGTCGCTTCACTGGTTTTTGAGAAAGCTGTCCTTTCCTTATAAATAATTTTGTAACGAGATAAAGGTAAACTTACGACCCAAAGGACAGAATCTGCGAGATATTACTTGGGAACCCGAAAGTCTCACTTTTAGGCGAATATTTTACTAAAAGCTTTGATGGCAACAGTAGTTATGCCGATTCTATATTTACTTAACAAGAAAGTTTTCAGTTCTGGGGAGCTCTTACTTAAGATCAAAACATGAAAATGCACTTTAAGTGGAAATTTTTCGCCAGTGATTGAAGGAAATTATTAGTTTTCCGTGCAATTTAAACTTTTCTCGTCGAAGTCAACAATTTCTTCAAACAGAAATGACGCGATGAGAAAAAAATAACCTTGAAAAAACCTACCTTACCACAAACAATAGTAAACTGCTTGGCTGAATCAGATAACTTCCCTTAACGATTGACAGACCTTCGATTTTCTTGGTTTTATGAGTCTAGATATGACACTCGTTGCATTTCCTTATCTACCCTCTCAAATTGCTGAGTAATTTTCTGTTGACTTTTGAGACGGTTAGTAAATTAAGTATCTTCTTTACGATTGGTCGTCTGCTTGATAGTTCATCTGACCGTGTTTCACACCTGGATGGAATATTGACATTTCAGTCCTTAAAATTGAGGAAGTCGAAGCTATTTATTATTATGAATCCCCGCGCATCTTAGTACTTTCTTACATTGTAAGTTGCAAGGTAAGTTGATCCTATGGATTCTCGTTTTCAGCGTAAAAATTGACATGATTATGAAGCAATTAGGGTTGAGTTTTCTGTTTTAATTTTGGTCGAGAGCTCCGTTCGTGCTTTTGTGAAAAACAATGTCAAAGAATGAAGAAAATTATTTAGACATGTTTGTGAAGAAAAGCTTCATATACAACTTGTTTCAATAGCTAGATTTCTTTTCAAAGTAGAAAATTATTTGCATCTAAAATTGATGCAAAGGAAATGGCATTACTCACAATATGTTGCGTGTCACGAAATCTCATAAAAACGAAACTCAAGGCGAATTCTCATTTCCTATGCGACACCTCTTTCTTGGTTTTGCTTCGGACATTTTGAATTTCAGAAACAAGTCATCTTCGATCTCAAGAGTAATAACCGACAGTCAAACGAACTTCCCGAGGGAGGAAAAGTCTTGATCAGTTCTTCAGGCAAGGTAAGAAAATCAATTGTTAATTATTTTTTATACAACTAGATATGCTTATCTCCAAACTTGCTTTCTGCCTGTTCAGAGATTTTGTCCATTTTTAAGTTTGATCATGATTTGGCTGTTGTCACTGTTGAAAACCATAGATAGCGAATATTGGGGAAGACAAACAGGAAACCAATTTATACCGAGGCAGAATAATACTCCGTAAACCATAAATTTCATATCCGCGGATAAAAAGTACATCTTGAAATATAACAGCAAGAATTCAAAGAGAAACCCAATCTTTGCAAAATTTTGTTTAAATTTGATCAAATTTTGCGGTTTGCCGGTTACAAAGGTAAACTTTGCTTCTCCTTTCTTCATTTGTTATCGAAATCGTAAATCTTTGAAAAATTAGGATAAAGTTTTCCTAGCCAAAATTTTAAATTGCACCTCGCAGCAAATTTTCATCAATACTTTTTAATAGTATATACTTCAGATATTAATAGCGCTTTACAAGGGCGGTGATTGGCTTGCTCGAAAGTTATTGGCAAGTTCTACGCACTTCACAGTAGTCGAAGATACAAAGGTGCGTGTCAAGAGTTCTTAAACTCTTGACACGCACTTTTGTGAAATTAAAATTATCATAAGATAAAACCAGTACTGGACTCTGGACTGGACTGGACTCCGGACTCTGGACCCTGGACCCTGGACTCTAATTTTACTTCTACTGTAATTAGTATCTACAAAATTACGAACAACTATGCGCATCATTATGCGATTACTTGAGTCAATTAATCGACTGGTTTCGTCTTCAAGTGAGACTTCATCAGGATAAACTACAAAATAAACTACTTAATGCATTAAAGGAACTTATTTTATACTAGACCTTGTCAGAACATGTCGCGTTACTAGTTTGGGTGTGAACAACAAAACACCCGCAAGTATTTTCGGACAGGATATGATAAAATTCTGTGCTAGAAAGTGGTTTTTTAAGGTGTTTTTGGGGCTCACGGTTTTAACCTTAAATTCAAAACCTTGTAGAAAACTACTTTTGGCAAAATCGAAACGAGCTGTGTGCTCTCATGGATATTTCTATCAAGGAAATGAAAAGCAAACCTGTGCGACTTTGAAAGGAAATTGCCATTTATACCATTTAACAATGTCACATTTCATTAAAACAACCGTGTATACCGTATACATCTCGTATATAGTAACGAGTGCCGAAACTCCTTTTTTTATCCAGGACTTCGAGCACTTACGGTAACCGGAATTGTTTCATCGAGTTTTCACAAGCACTGACAAATTTATCAGTTTTTTAAGCTACTAAAACTGCTGGTAAAACCGCATGCATAGATTAACACTATGGTTGTCAAAGAAACCGATGTCACAGGAAATTAGTGGCCACGAATCATTGAAGAATGTGTAAAACAAAACTGGAACTTTGTCAAGTTAGCGAAAATTATCTTACCACTCCGGACTTACGTATCTGGGTCTGCATATCCGTTGCCGATAAAAGTCGTCTGTAGAACCAGCGTGTGCAGAGTTTCCTTCTAACGTAACTGAGAAGTTTTGCGAAACGTACGAGTTCCTTGAGAGTACAGCTCAGAGTAAAATGGAACATAGAGGCTACACCAGGCTAGTATGTGGAAGAGGTGAGTTCTTGAAGCCCTAACTTCTTCCTTGTGCATATTCTTACTTCTTACTTTGAAGTAACTGTTTCCTTCGTTTCAGGGTCAGGGTCAGGGTCGGGATCTTCGGAAACAGAACTAGAGCAGGTCAGGTATGTGCATTATTACAATGGATCGAAGAACGTGCGAAAAAAGGGGTAAGGCGTCCGATCTCGAAGAAATGTTGTCAGAATGCGAATTATACACGGAGTATTTCACTCAAAATACTTCTGAATTGTAAAATGCATTTTTGGTATGGAGAATTTTTCTAGCTGCCACTTGGCCACTTCAATCGTACAATTATACTACGTTGTTGCTGATTAAACTCGTCTATTTTTAAGTTTTTTTGTATTATTTTCCCAATCAAGAGGGAAACTGGTAACGCCCTAAAATTATTGCAACGTGGCGGTTTCTATTCTCCAAGCTTGCCTGCGACCCCATCCGTCTTTTTCCTTTTTTTACGCGGTTTGGGAAAGTAATAAAAATTAAAGATTTAAGCTGGTCTACTTATGAAGAAGACTTTATAACATGTAACGCACGCTCACATTTAGCTACAGTTTCGTCTGTGCCTAATCCGCATTGTACGTTCATAAACAAGACAACGGGAAATATCGTATTTACACTCAAGTCAATGCCGTGAGCAGGCGAGGACCTTTCCACGTTCTCCGCCACAAAAGGAAATGGCTGAAGGTACTGGCGGCATGAGTTTGCAAGTGCGTAACGTTCAAGCCCGCGTTCAACAGTTAAAATTTCCTTTGTCATGCCTTCATCTTTCAGCTCTGATAGCCGTGATGGTGTCATCTATTTAGGGGTCACTAGAATGTCTGCTAAAACACTTCCTTTGGAGAGTCAAACGTGAGTTTTTTTTATGTTTCCTTCTTTAACTGATGTTTTGTCATTTTCATCAAGCAATCATAGACCGTGGTGTTAGAAAACAGATTATAGACTGCAAAACAGTTTTTTTTTTTATTCTTAAAATCAATAAAGACCCCAGACCTTTCCTTTGACTGCTCACATGTATCTAATACGCAAACATACTTACTGAATGGAACGTGGCGGCTTCTATTATCCTAGCTTGCCTGAGACCACATCCGCATCTTAGCATTTTTCACGCGGTTTGGGAAAGCAATCAAAATTAAAGATTCAAGCCGGTGTGCATATGAAAAAGACTTCTGAACATGTGTCGCCGGTTAGTATTTAGCTACACTAAAGTCTGTGCCTAATCTGCATCGTACGTTCATAAACAAGACAACAGGAAAGATCGTATCAATACCGCGAGCAGGCGACGACCTTTCCACGTTTTCTGCCACAAAAAACTGGCTGAAGGTACTAGTGGCACGAGTTTGCAAGTGTATAACGTTCAAGCCCGCGTTCAAGAGTTAAACTTTCCTTTGTCTTGCCTTCATCTCTCAGCTCTGATAGCAGTGATGACGTCATCTACTTAGGGGACACTAGGGGGTCTTCCAAACCACTTCCTTTGGGGAGTCGAACGTGAGTTTTTTATGTTTTCTTCTTTAATGACGTTTTGTCATTTTGAGCATTTTGAGTTTTGTCATTTTCAGACGAAGTTCGCGAAACTAGGTGCTACCATCGGACATTTGCGGAACCCTTCAGGGAACCTTATAAAGTAGTTAGTTGAAGTCGGAAGTTTTGCGATAAAGTGAACGCGTTGTACAGTAACAGGGATTGGTATTACTCTCGTACAATCACAATCGAGTAGTTTTTAAACAATATTTTGTTTAACTAAACGTTACGAATGTCTGATTTGATGACGAGATGCGACCTCTTTTTAGTTAGGTAGCGACGGCAAAGAACACAGTATGGCCTTGGTTCAATACGTTTTGAACAATGTGGAGCGCCAAGTAAAAGTTCAACCCCGTGGAAACAGCAAGAGCCAAAAGCCATTTTATCGCACGTCATATACAACAAAGCAGCGACTTGAACAACTCTCAGAAACTCATTCTCCCAAGGAAGTTTTCAACCAGAGTCTTGAACAAAGTGGTGGCGTCCTCCAATTAAGATCTGCGGGCGGGCATGCACGAGACATAAAACAAATAAAAAAAAAAGTTGAAAAAGCAACAAAACGAAGATGACGAATTCGTGGAGCTGCTACAAATGTTGAAGGAAGATGCGAGAGATATAGACAATGCCTTTGTTAGAAAAGTAGAAAATTTCTGCACTAATCCTGCCAAATTTTGTGTCTTTGGTGTTGACGCAACTTTTAACTTCGGAAAATATTACGTCTCGCTTACGACGTACCGGAACCTGCTCCTTAGGACTAAGGAAGATTGTCACCCAGTACGAATTGGACCTGTACTTTTGCACCATAGAAAGGATCTTGGCAGTTATTATGAGTTGTCATCGACAGTGATTAAGCTACATGCACCGATTCAAAACGTTCTTGTATATGGAGTCGACTGCGAGAAGGCCCTTGCAGAAGGATTTGGACGGCCGTTCTCTTACGCGTTGCACCTCATGTGCGACATCCACATGAAGGACAACATTTGCTCAAAATTGGCCCAGCTGGGAATACCAGCTGTCGTCGCTGAAGAGTTTCCAATGGATATTTTTGGAAAAAATATCGGGACCAATAGACAGCCCGAATTAATTGAGTGTTTTATACCTGGCGAGTTCGATGAGAAAATGCAGTCTTTAAAGGAGTCCTGGGAGAGACGCCATGCCCAAGGCAAACGTTTCTTGAATTATTTCTTGAAGTATAAGGCAGACCCGATTAAACAAACGATGACGGCACAATTTCGTTCCATGGCGGGCCTTGGCTTCCCACCAGGTGTCTATGATCAAAATGGTAACGAGTGTTTGAACTCGGTTCTTCAAAGAGAAAAGGCAGAAGTGGTGAGAAGCGATTGTCACTACCTGCTTGCGTCCGACTTATACGACAAACCGTAAAGCGACAGCAAACGGAGGAGGAACTGGCTTTGATAGGTACAGGAGAGTTGAAAGTTGATGCCATGTATGACGATATGAAAGTCCCAGAGAGAGTGTTCTATCGGAAATCTGTCAAACAGAAACAGGCGGTTCTAAAGAAATTTAACAATCATGAAGTAAGACCTACTGATGACGTGTTGCCAGGCACTGAGGAGGATGAGTGCATTCGTAACAATTTGTTGTCTATTTCTGTGGAACAGTCTGGGATTATTCGTGTCCCATTCGATGTCTTGAAAGTAATGTTCCAAAAGGCTGGCGTACATCAATCGCGCGGCAAAGAGGCCATTGTGACAGCACCTGGAGCTAATGCCTTTACTGAACACTATGTTAAATAGGAGGAAGGCTCTCCTTATGTCGTTAAAACCAATTCTTCAAGCGTTACGGAGTGTACTACGAACGCAGCGATACCGGTATCCCGTACACAGGTTACGGCTTGTGCTCTCATACAATTGCTGTTGCTGAACAGTCCAATACGGAGAATTTCTTTCACTGGTACAAGGTAAACAAACAGAGCTCACCAAACATTTCGGCCCTCTCCCGAATGGACTTGCCTACAGGTCGAGGAACAAAGAGGACGAATTCCACTCAGGTTCGAAAAGGAACAAAAAATAACAACAAAAGGGTGAGAACCGTTGTAGAAAAGTACATTACCGCTGTTATCGCACCTGTCACAGACGGCTTCGCCGCATCAGCTACAGTGGATTCCCTAGCTAAGACGCAATCTCTTCTACATGTGAGGTTTTGAAAGAAGTTACGTGTTTGTTTATTATATGTTTGTTCTGTTATACAGATAATGTCAAAACCATTTACCATTTTCTGATTCTTACTCTATTTTGTAGGTGTTATAGAAAACCAAATTATTCGCGACAATATACCGGCTGTCATTGTATGTTACAGTTAGTCCAGAAAATCGATCGCATATGAATTCATAGCCATTGAGGCACGCAGTATTGAATTGGCTATTGAGATGTGGTGGATTATATTATTTACAGAATTGATTAATTAGAATTATTCGCCAAGGCTAAGTAAACAATGACAAAGTACTGTAAATATTTATCAATTATTAATCAAGCCTGAATAAACAAGAGAATATATACTAATGTCGCTGTACGGGAATTCATATGCGATCATTAGACCTTCTCTTAGTCTATTTGTTTTGTTGTTATACCATCTATCGTTTTCTTCGTAGGATGAAGAGCCCAGTCCTGATGCTCTTCTGTCTCCGCCACGCATGCAGGAAGGGGCTTGCCAACTTGCTCTGCTGCAGTTTTGCAATCCGTTGGTGAAGAAATGTTACGGGTGTGGCCAGATGCTAAAACATGTATCTGTAAATGACAATCGGCTTACCGTCAATTCCTACTCCTCCTCGTGATTTTGTTATTTTCAGTGCTACAAAGAGGCAGTATTGGCAGAATAGGGTTCAGAAACGAGGCCAGTTAACAAACTTTTACTTTCATTGTATGGCCAATTGCGTCAGGTTGATGCAACCTGCGTTTATACCGCTCTTGGTATATATTCCAAATGCTTTATATGCCCATTTAAAACAAGTTCACAGGGAGCACGTTGCGAAAGAGCTGCAAATTTCCGTAACCCTCTCATAAGTGCCAAAACTCCGCATTTCACGTATTAGAAACGTGCGAGCAGTAAAGGAAAAGTCTGGAACGAGACTGAAAACGGCGAGAGAGACTAGGTGGAGATCAATTTCCGTTCCGAGTACATTAGTTTTCCACTGTGACCACTGCCACCTTTCGACGCCATCATGCTATTCACAGTGTAAGTTAAAAAATTCAAGCTTGAATTTTGAATGTCGATTCGAAAGACTGGCGCATGTACCGTCTTGACAGTGTCCGTTTAAGGGATGACTCTCATTAAATTTAAAGGGAGTTAGTTTCTCACATTTGATCAATTGCCTAAGTGGCATGTATTGAATAAATTTCAATAGAATAGATTTTTTACGCCAAAGATTTAGCCAGTTATTTAGTACGAACTGAACGAGATATCGTGAAAACATTTTTCTACCAATGACCTAATGAATTGACCTAATATAGATAAAGGTCATTAGTGGAAAAAGTAAAAGTTAAGTTCACTGTTTTAGCGGACTCTCGCGTCTAGAAAGATTCCATTGTTGTCCTTTTCAACATTGAACAAGCAAGTGACATTACAAGTTTCTGAAGAAATAGACTGCACCCCTCTAAAGTAAAAGTAGAGTCCAGAGTCAATTGAGTATTTGTCGATTTCATTACCATAATACTATATTTCAAGTTTAACAAGTACTTTGCGTTTTGTTTCTGCTTAAATCAAAACTGCTTAAGGTAAAATTGAGATAACCACCGACAGTACTTCAGCTACGTGTGGCTGCATTAACAGGAATGGATGATAACAACTATTAACTAAGGGAGTGCGAACCTCTCTCGTTTGGATGGTCCTTAACCTAACCTTCGGGCTCAAGGTTTTTAACGTTAAAATGAATTTTACCATTCAGAAGTATTTTGAGTGAAATACTCCGTGTATAATTCGCATTCTGACTACATTTCTTGAAGATCGGCCGCCTTACCCCTTTTTTCGTACATTTTCGATCCATCGTAAAAATGCACATACCTGACCTGCTCTAGTTCTGTGCCCGTAGATCCCGACCCTGATCCTGAACCTGAAACGAAGGAAACAGTTACTTCAAAGTAAGAAGTAAAAATATGCGTAGGGAAGAAGTTAGGGCTTCAAGAACTCACCCCTTCCACATACTAGACTGGTGTAGCCTCAACATTCCATTTTACTCTCAAGGAACTCGTACGTTTGCTTTTCATTTCCTTGATAGAAATATCCATGCGAGCACATAGCTCGTTTCGATTTCGCAAAAAGTAGTTTACTTCAAGGTTTTGAATTTAAGGTTAAAACCGTGAGCCCCAAAAACACCTTCAAAAACCACTTTCTAGCACAGAATTTTATCATATCCTGTGCGAAAATGCTTGCAAGTGTTTTGTTGTTCACACCCAAACTTATAACGCGACATGTACTGACAAGGTCTAGTATAAATAAGTTCATGTAATGTATTAAGTAGTTTATTTTGTAGTTTATCCTGACGAAGTCTCAGTCGAAGACGAAACCGGTCGATTAATTGACTCAATTAATCCCATAGTGATGCGGATAGTTGTACGTAATTTTGTCGATACTGATTACAGTAAAAGTAAAATTATAGTCCAGAGTCTAGGGTCCAGAGTCCAGAGTCCAGAGTCCAGTCCAGTTCAGAGTCCAGTCCAGTCCAGTCCAGTCCAGAGTCCAGTCCCGGTTTTTTAACCTTGGCCATTAAAATTTAAAGAGAAATCAAGTACTTAATTAGAAATTAAATCCTCTAATGAGTTTCTGGTAAAACGTCTCGTAGAAATTTGATATTATTTTTAGTAGAACTGCACACGTTGATCCCTTTTGTTTCTGATTACACCACGCCGCTCCTTTCGGTCTATTCAAGCGGAGACGATTTGCAACTTTTTGAAAAATTTCATCTGACTTTAACGTAAATAATCAGGGAAGACAAATCAATGGAGCGATATGGCATGCAAGCTTTCGTGAAAGGGGACGCTAAGACATTAGAGGTTTTGAAGAATATTCAATTAATTCCCTTAATTTGATAGACCAAATTGGATCTCCGGTCATTTGTGCTCAAACTGAGCACAAGTGAACTACTCGGAAAATCAAAATCGACCACGATCGCTCTGTGTGCTTGTCTGATTAGAAAATTTTTATCCGATTTCTCGTGCGATTTAAGGGAAAAATGAGATAGTGAATGAAACTGATAGAAATTTTTAAAGACCTCACCGCGCCGCGCCACTAGGTTTACTGAAGCTGAGATAATGTTTCACTTTTTAAATGGTTTCGTCTGCTTTTAATGCAAATTAACAGAGAAGAGAAATCAATAGAGCTACATAAAATGCAAGTTTTCATTTAGGAGGGCCCTAAGACATAAAATGTTTGGAAGAATATTTAATTAATTCCCCTAATTTGGTAAACAAATTGGATCTCCGGTCATTTGTGCTCAAACCTATGAGTAAACTGCTCAGAAAGAAATAATTGTCAGGCGATTGGAGGTTGGCATGTTCCAACAGTTATGTCTGCAAGTACTTTTCGATCTACAATATCGAGAGGAAAGGTAGATTTCGAGTTAGAATTTAATAATATATTAACAGCAAATTTTATTTCATTTCATTAGCAAAGGACCAAAATGACCCGAATACAATAACGAAAAATTTCCTGGTAATAACCATTTATCAACAAAAGCCGTAAAATTCAACACAAAATATAGAGTGTTTTTTTTCTTTTTCGCCAAGAAATAAAAGGATAAACTGACTTTAACCGTAATAAAAAAAAAAAAAACAAAAAAACAAAAAAACTGGGAATCTTTTACTGTGCGCGTTGAACAAATCATGTTTATGAAACAGCTGCAATTGCGGTGTTTCATCAGTATTTGTAATTTATTTTTTAACTTAATTTCTGTTACAATATTCAAGAGGGCAAAGCATACGTGTTATCTGTAGAATCATGAGACATACTAATTTGAAAGTGTTGAATAATCGGACCGAATTTGACGTCTACGTTTGAAGGCAGCTGGCGTTTGCTGAAATACATTTTGAAATGAAATGGTAAAGTTTAGTCGAAATACAGTATTCTAAATATGCGTGGCCGTACGTTCTGTCATCTAATTTGGTGAGATAGCTCCTAGAGTTTATCTAAAATGAAAAAAGGCAGATTTTGCTGATGAGAGACACATTTCCGTTAAATTTGTTCCTCTCCCGAATTGGTTAAGTATAAACGCTTATTTCTGTTAATCACACAAGGAAAATACAAATGTCGTGTAGAGACAGAGTGACGAGGTAAGATAATGCAAACTGAGCACTAACCAATTTTTGCACCATAATGGATGATATCTTGTTTAGTTGATAAAGATAGTCCCAGACTTACCCACGAAGGAGCTTTGATATCTATTAAATATCTTCTTCAAACATTTCATTTCCATTAAGCATTTCAGTTACGGGTGTGTTGCGAATGCGTATTCATATCGTAGAGACAGAAGACAAATAGTATGACCTTAAAGACTACGACCGTCAAATTTGCCCTCTTTTGTTTCACTGGTCGACTATGCTGTTCCCGCAACTCCCGGTGACAAAACTGGTATCAAAAATCGGACCCTTCACGTTGCTTCAAACTTAACACGAAAGCTGGCGAAGTTGAACAAATTGCAGATGGAGAGTCTGGATAGGAAGGAAACTTGTGCAAAACGCTAGCACAGAGAGGGTAATGCGTAAGATACGTTTTTGATTTTTAACAAGTGAGCGTCGCCTGGCGAAATGCTCCCACGTTAAAAACATATTTTTCTCATTTTGAAACTTCCTGGATGTTAACACAGGAAAACGCTTTGGGGATCCTTATCTCCAGATAAATTTAAGAACTTTAAAAAAAAATCGTATAAAGTTATATTGTTTGAGCCCAATGCATAAATAATATCTGCGATGATGCAGTTTTGTCTCGATACAGAGTTATCGTAGACAGTTTAAGAGTATTATTTGATTAAGTATGATTATTTTCAAAGAACGATTGGAGCCTCGTTAATCCTTCTAGGTATTTCAATTTGAGTGCTTGGATTCGAGCCATTTTTTGACATTGTAGCAGAAACGGTGCAGTTTTACTATTTTTTAGATCCGAGAAAAATTTTTATTTAGGTATGAAGCTTTGTCAATCTCAACCTTTTTTCCTATTCGTTTATGCATAAGTTAGTGTTAGACGCGGAGACTAGGCCTGCGTGGGCAGCTCCGTCCAGTATTTTGGAAGAACTTGCAATGTTTGTCAATAGGAGGTTCCACTAGTAAGCCACATAAGACTTCATCAGTAACATTACCGGTGAAAGTGAAACAGAAACTCGAGATTCTTGAACGTATGTAATGAAAAAGCCTAGCAGGTGGTCATACCTGCCCTAGCGTTCAAAAACTAAGTAGTCAAAAACTGGCTAATCAACCAGTTACATTTAATATTCACATTCTCATTCTAATGAAAATTGGGGCAATAAATGGGCTGATGATTTAGATTTGAGTGAACCAATCAGAAAACTAGGAATGCAATGTCCAAAATCGATCATTTAATAATCAGTTATTGTTGAGCTCAGTTTACATTCAGAATCAAATACAGGGACATAACTGTCTTTTGTATGAGTTTGCGACACTTTTCATTCCCATTAGACAAGATTTTGGCCTCTGATTGATCCGAATTAATTTCTGGAGGTTATCTATCTTCTTTCACCAAGCAAAAACTAAAACAAAGCAAAAAGATCGAAAACTGAACCGAATCATGTTATAAATAGAAATATACATATTTGATTTTAAAATGGACAATAAAAAAAGCTATTAATAAAAACTCATAGGCAGTGGGGTTAAACAGTTTGATGATAATATTTCTTCAAATATCCGCCAAAGAAAAAGGCTGTCATAGCAGATCCTTATGGCTTCTGGTGTAAATATTATATATCTACTTTCAATTGACTTATAGCTAAGCATATACGTATCTTGAGACCTTAAAAACTAATTTAAATAATTGTTAATATCTAACGTAATTACATTTGTATTCAATTTGAAGAAAAGGCTTTTGAGTTTCAATAACACTTCCCACGATCTCTAATAATCGCACCAGAAACTCTGAAAGCCGAAAAAAAAAATTTTTCCCTTTTCGCTCATGCGCTGATGTAGTTTGTCCGCAAGAAGAAAAACTTTGCTTGTGCTTTTTAGTGGGGAAAAACTTCGAATAAGCAGTTAGGTAGGATTGTAGAAGTAGATTTTGGACATCAGATATCAGTATTATTTTTTGGCTCAGATGGCAACTAGTGGAACATCACAGCTCAAACGGTTGGCGTAGCCTGGCCATGGACTCCCGCCTGCACGTCAAAACAATATTTACATAGTAAAGAGGAACTTTGTCAGTCGTGGGAAACGAGACGAAATGCCCATTGTTTCTTATTGGCACTAAAATGTATGAAGTAGGAAAAACTCAGCTTCAGTCTTTGAGGGTTTGTATCGCCATTGTTTCATACAGCACATTGAATACAAGCATGATAACTTCCAACTTTAAGACAGGTGTCTTTTTAATTAAAAAAAAATATCAGTAGTTATGCCGATCTGAATAGTAAAATCATATATACTTTTGAAATTATATTGACGAATACGATATCGATCTTAACAAACTGTTATTAATGACCAGGGAAAATAAATGAGGCAGTTCCAGAAGAAATTTAACACCATGTATGAATAAGAGAAAAAAGTATTGACTTAACGTCGTCTTAGGACAATTTGATTATTAGTTTTGCCAGTAATATAATTGAGGACATGACTATGAAGCAAATTGGATTGAGACAAGTTGGAGTGAGTTGCCTGGTTTAATTTTGTTTGAGAGCTCCGTTCGTGCTCTAGTGAAAAACAATGTCAAAGAATGAAGAAAATAGTTTGAGATGCTTGCGAAGAAAAGCTTTATGTGCAACTTGGTTCAATAGCTACATTTTTTTTGCATAGTAGGAAGTGATTTGCATCTAAAATTGATTCAAAGGAACTGATACTACTCATAACATGTTAAGTGTCACGAAATCTCATAAAAACGAAACTCAAGGCGAATTTTCATTTCGCATGGGACACTTTCACAGTTTTTCTTGGAACATTTTGAATCTCAGAAAAAACTCATCTTTGACCTCAAGAGTAATAACCGACAGTCAAACGAACTTCCCGAGGGAAGAAAAGTCTTGATCAGTTCTTCAGGCAAGGCAACAAAATCAACTTTTAATTATTTTTTATACAACTAGATATGCTTATCTCCAAAATTGCTTTCTGCCGACTGTTCAGAGATTTTGTCCATTTTTCAGTTTGATCATGATTTGGCTGTTGTCACTGTTTAAAACCATACATAGCGAATATTGGAGAAGATTGTTTCTGATGACACCATGCCCCGCCTTTCGGTCTAATCAAGCGGAGACGATATCCAAATGTTTGAAAAATCTCGTCTGCTTTTAATGTAAATCAACAGAGAAGACAAATCAATCAAGCGATATGGCATGCAAACTCTCATCAATGAGGACGCTAAGGCACTGGAGGGTTTGAAGATTATTCAATTAGTTCCCTTAATTTGGCAGACGAAATTGGATCTCCGTTCATTTGTGCTCAAACCTATGAGTAAATTTCTCGAAAATCCAAAATCGAGCACGATCGCACTGTGTGCTTGTCTGAGTAGAAGTTTTTATCCGATATCTCGTGCGATTTAAGGGACAAATGAGGTAGTGAATGAAACTGATAGAAAATTTTACAGGTATTTCTAAAGGTAGGAAATGCACACGTTTGAAGCTTTGTTTCTGGTGGACCTCACCATGCTCGTGCTATTCGGTCTACTCAAGCTGAGATAATGTTCAAGTTTTGAAAAGACTTCGTCTGCTTTTATTGTAAATTAGCAGAGAAGAGAAATCAATAGAGCAATATAAAATGCAGGTTTCACTTAGGAGGGCCCTAAGGCAGTAGAGGTTTTGAAGATTATTCAATTAATTCAATGAATTTGGTGGACAAATTGGATTTCCGGTCATTTGTGCTCAAATCTATGAGTAAACTGCTCGGAAAAGAATAACTGCCAGGCGACCGGGAGGACAGGAGATTGGCATGTTGCAACAATGATGTCTTCTGAAGGACTTTACGATCTTCAGTATAAGGAAGCAGGGTAGATTTCGAGTTAGAATTTATTAGTATATTAACAGCAAACTTTATTTCATCGCATCAGCAAACGACAAAATGACCCGAAGACAGTATAACGAAAAATTTCCTGGTAATAACCATTTATCGAGAATAGCCGTAAAATTCAACCGTCAATCATGAAAAGATTAACTTACCGCCAATCTCCAGGGACAGTCCCCATCGACACCCAGTGAGCCATATGGTAACAAGACACTGAGATAACTGTGTCAAAGACACTTAGAAGTAGAAGCCTTTTTTCTGAACGACAGTCTTGATGAATTACCAAAACAGCTCAAGAAACGTGACATTTCTGGGAACAAAAGACCTATTGAACAGAGGGAATACCTGAATGGAGTTGGTTCAAAAACTACCAAAGCTTTTAAGGTAGAAAACCAATATTCGAGTAGTTAAAGGCCCATTTCCATCCGAGATCTTTTGCAGTCGTTTGTTTTTGTTTTGGAGTCACGCTATTGTTAAATGGCGAACTCTGATAGTCATTCACAAACACTATTAAAAAAAAAAAAAGATTTGGTGAAGAACACAGTGAAATAATTTGCAGCTAAATATTTGAGACTGAAAAATCATAAATCGAGTCTGTGTATAAAACTTGTACAAAGCTTACCTGATGTTAAAGGAAATTGTTCGGCTTCAACACTAAATAAAATATAAAAAAATAACCAATATTGGCCACAACTGATTTACTTTACGCATTTCAATGATAGAATAATGACTTGTACAAATGAGATCGCTTACATACATATTTCAGGATCTCAAGTAAAAATCAGTCAAATAATTATTCTCACCTCGAAAAAATCTCCCCGGAGTCTCTAGTTCCATCGTAGGAACAGTGCAATAACATTTCTGCAAAAGCACTGTCTCTAGAGTTACCGAAACCCATGGTTGTTTTCCTTCCCCTCCTTAAATCATACACAGACTCTCGAAGTCGAATAACCTTTGCCGAGCCGGGCAGACTCGGCCTTCTTCTAGACCGCTTCTTTGGCGGCATCAACTTTTCAAATGAATTTCTTCGCAGTCATACATGTAAGAATTAAAAACTATTTAACAATTAGTATATACTAAAACAGTGGATAGCGTTGAAGGCGCGCTCTGATTGGCTAGTCAAACTCCGAATATCCTTTGGTATTTACCTCCGAGCAACTCGAGAAAAAGTGGCGTGCCAGTTTGCATCCGTGACAGGCGAATAAATCACTCAAATAACAACGAAGCAGTCCCTGAAAACACAGAGAAAGCGACTAAATTTGGTCTGGCTGTGTTTAAAAGTAATGGTAACCGGGAGTTTATCGATAAAAACCAATGAAAAAGGTTTTGTTTACAAATGCAAATTAATCTTGCGTAACCTCACTTGTTTACTTGAAAATCAGAGTTGAATGGTATTTTTTACAAAATGGTTTCAAATACAGAAAGAGTTTGCAACATCATTTGAAGAAATGTCGCCACCAGAGCTAAACAAAATGTCTTCAGAAATTTTATCTGTCAGCGAAAAAACGAGACGGCACTTTTTACAACAAAAAATCACTTACCGCGATCCGAGCCGCGTTGGATCGTTACGCGCGAGAAAATGTTGAAATTTTGGAATCGTATGAATTAAAATAAATTTTTGGTGGTGCATATTATCTCACTGTTTTAGTACATACTAAAACAACTATTCACCACTGACCACCTCCACCTCGGTGAATAGTTGTTAATTATTCGCCTCAGGTTCGGTGAATATCGTCGAATAATCCCCGAGACGAAGTCGAAGGGATTATTCGACAATATTTACAGAACCTGAGGCGAATAGTTGTTTTAGTATAATTTCAGAGCTGAACAACAGAGAAATTTCTAAAATCATAACATTTTAGTAACATTTATTAACTTTTTATTTCAACATTTTATATAAACCGCGTAGAGCGGTTTATATCGCGTCATATAAGGAACCCCTCGACCAATCAGATTGCTGGAAACTCTTTGCTCAGCTCTGAAATTATACTAATTACTGATATAGTTACTACGATAGTTTGTTGTTCGCACATGATTCAAGATGGAACTTTGAAAGCCCTAATTAGTAAGATGGAAGAGGATATCAAAGCGATTCCGCAACTACGAGGAAAATAGCGTATTTTTCATATATGAAAAATGATCCGGGCGCGCAAGGCATGTCGGTTGGAAATGGGCCTTTAAAGAGAATTTAACATGACCACGAGAAAATGTGTTTGTCACCAGAAGTGGTATGTTCTTGTTGTCGTGTGCATATTTGAACTAAGGTGAGACAATTTACAAACTGCATGTACACTGATCTCGTAGAAATGCTGTTCTCTATTCCAAGAATTAAATAGGTTCGCATCACACACAAAAAAGGAAATATTTGCTTGCAAATAGATTTTTTATGCTTCTTCTTCCCATTGTGTACTTTTTATTTCTTTGGGGGGCCTGGGACTTGGGGTAGCATTTATTTGGATTATAGCAAATACCCTTTAGAATACTTGTGCTTGCCAAGTGAACAGGCTCCCATGTGAGCGTCACTTCGCTTCATCTTGACCGTGGTAAAAGACGTGTTTTTTCATCCCTCCTCCTTCCCTTGTCCCAGCCACTCCTCTTTTTCAAATCATTAGATTGTATTTTTGGCGTTTTCAGTGCCCTCACCCTTACTGGGCCAAACTTTGTATCAAGGATTTGATTGAACAGTATTTTTAAATAAATGCGGTTATGGGATTTTGCCCACAGCCATTTGCTCCAATTGTTGATTGGTTTTAATTCTGCCCATTAAACATAGCTCAGGCAAGGCAACATGTTTGGGTTGTCCGTATAATTTATAAGAAAGAAAGGGCATAGATGATTTTTTTCTCTTGCGCTTAAAGAATAAGATAAACTGACTTTAACCGTAGTAAAAGAAAAATAAGGATCTTTTACTGTGCTTGTTGAACATATCACGTTTATGAAACAGCTGAAATTTTGGTGTTTCATCAACATTCGGAACTTATATTTTAACCTTAATTCTGTTGCAATATTCAAGAAGGAAAAACCTATGTGTTATCTGTAGAATCACGAGAAATACTTTTTTTGGAAAGTGGGGAATGATCGGGTCGAATTTAATGTCTACCTTTGAAGGCAGTTGGCGTCTGGTGAAATAAAAATTTGAAATTAAATATTGAAGTTGAGTCGAATTTTACATTACTATTTTAGATTTGGATAGCCGTAAGTTTTGTCATCTAATTTGGGGAGATAGCTCCTAAATGAAAAGAGTCAGATTGTGCTAGAGACATTATTCAATAATATTTTTTTCTCTCCTGAATTGGTTAAATATAGACGTCCATTTCTGTTGATTACACAAGGAAAATACACATATCGGGAAGAGACAGAATGACGAGGTAAGGTAATGCAAACTGAGAGCTAAAGAAGTTTAGCACCGTAATGGATGATATCTTGTTTAGATGATTAAGATAGTCCAAGACTTACCTATGTAAGTCTTGGACTATCTTAATCTCTACCTATGGTAACTATGTCTTCTCATACGCTCATACTACATACAAATGCACACACTATTCGGGGTAGACCCACACTAAAAGATGTCGAGCGTTTTCAGATAATAAGCAGAAATTAAATTAAACAACACTCTTCTTCAGATTGCATGCCTTTGTAAACCTGCCTAAGCAAAAAAGCCCGAGTTCACGCAGTTATGTGCTTAGTTTCCATAGAAGGTGTGGCGATAAATGAGCTTATAGTTGGGTCGGATTCAGTCTTTGGGGATTTGCATCTTCATCGAATACCTGCGTGATAACTTCAAACTCTAAGGCTTTTCAAATGATTCCGCTGTTCTCCATGGTGACTCTGGTGTCTTTATAACCAAAAAGAGTGGTATCTGAATAGTAAAATTATATATACCTTTAAAATCATATCTACGAATACGATATCGATCTAAACAAACTGTTATCAATGACAAGGGAAAATAAATGGTGCAGTTCCAGAAGAAATTTAACACCATGTATGATTAAGAGGAAATTGTGTTGACTCAACGTCGTCTTATGACAATTTGATAATTAGTTTTTCCAGCAATATTTACAGACTTCGTCGATTTCAGTGGACTATTCAAACAAAGACGACACAGGAAAAAAACTGCCAAATTGTATGTTCCCCTATTCAGTAAGATAAAGTATTATTTAAAATTTTCCCCAAAAAGTTCTATTAACATGAACGATGTATATCACTCTGAATAGTAAAATTACATACATGCATGCCAATATTTTTTTCATTAAAAAGAAAGTTATCAATTCTGGCGAACTTTTATTTAGGATCAAAATAAGGAAATGCATTTTTAGTGAAAAATTTTCCCAAATGATTGAAAGAAATGAGTAAATTTCCTTAACTGCTTGTTGCTTTAAGACCATTCCACCATTTGTTTTCCGTGCAATTTAAACTTTTCTCGTCGAAACCAACCAGTTCTTCAAACAGAAATGACGCGAAGAGAAAAAAAAAACCTTGAAAAAACCTACCTTACCATAAACAACAGCAAAGTGCTTTGGTGAATCAGATAACTTACCTCAAGGATTGACAGACCTTCGATTTTCTTTGTTTTATGAGTCTAGAGATGACACTCGTTGCGTTTCCTTATCTATCCTCTGAAATGGCTGAGTAACTTCCTGTTGATAGTTCATCTCAACATATTTCACACTTAGATCGAATGTTGACATTTCATTCCTTAAAATTGAGGAAGTCGAAGCTATTTATTTTTATGAATCACCTCGCATCTAAGTACTTTCCTACAATGTAAGTTGCAAGGTAAGCTGATCCTATAGATTTTCGTTTTTAGCTTAAAAATTGACATGATTATCACGCAATTAGGAGTGAGTTGCAAGGATTAATTTTAATCAACAGCTCCGTTCGTGCTTTGGGGAAAAACAATGTCAAAGAATGAAAAAAATAATTTAGAGATGTTTGCGAACAAAAGCTTCATGCGCAGCTTGTTTCAATAGCTACGTTTTTTTTTTCATAGTAGGAAATGACTCAAGGAATTGGTGTTACTCTTAACATGTTGCGTTTCACGAAATCTCATAAAAACGAAACTCAAAGCGAATTTTTTATTTCGCATGCGACACTTCTTTCTTAGTTTTGCTTCGGACATTTTGAATTTTTAGAAAAAACTCATTTTCGACCTCAAGAATAATAACCGACAGTCGTACGAACTTCCTGAGGGTAGGAAAGTCTTGATAAGTTCTTCAGGCAAGGTAACAGTCTATTTTTAGTTATTTTTTATATAACTAGATATGCTTATCTCAAAATTTGCTTTCTGCCAGTTCAGAGATTTTCCCCATTTTTAGGTTTGATTATGATTTGGCTGTTGCCACTGCTACAATACAACAATGTTTGAAACCATAGATAGCGAATATTGGGGAAGACAAAGAGAAAATCAACCTTTTCCGAGGCAGAATGATAATCTGGAAACCATAAACTTCATATCCGCGATTGAAAAGTAATCTTGAATTATGCCAGTAAGATTCGAAAGAGTAAGAGAATCTTTGCAAAATTGTGTTCTAATTTGATCCAATTTTGCGGTTTGGTAACAACAAAGATAAGATTTGCTTGTCCTTTCTTTATTTGTTATCGAAATCGTAAACCTTTGACAAATTAGGATAACATTTTCGTATCCACAATCTTATGATGGCACCCCGCAGCAAATTTTTTAAATAGAACTTCAGATATTAATAGTGCTTTACAAGGGCGGTGATAGGCTTGCTCGAAAGTGATTAGCAAGTTCTAATAGTATTTACTTTAGACATTTAAAATAGTGCTTTACAAGGGCGGTGATTGGCTTGCTCAGATTAGCAAGCTCTACGCACTTCACAGTAGTCGAAGAGACAATAGTGCGTGACAAGAGTTCTTAAACTCTTGATACGCACTTTTGTGAAGTTAAAAGTTAAATCAGAAAGGAATGAATTAATTAGAAATTGAAATTTCTCACCCTTTACTCGGTATATTGACAGAAATAAATTAATTTGTTTGGTACTCCATGTGGAGATTACCATTATGTGGTTTTTAAGAGCGTACTTTTTCTTTAACTTCTTCAGCGATTAGGATTTTCCTTTTTGGCCATCTCTCTTAATTATCAATATTATCTAATTTGTAAAGTTTCTAGAAACTCCACGTCACTTGAGCAATTGTTTCTTGGGCCAGAGTGAGCTTTATCTTGAATTGGTTTTGGTTCAAGATCCAGAAAATCCCTTGAGGGGCAAATAGATCGAGTACTTCTAAAGGACCTTAAAAAGCGCTTATGATATTGGGCGGTTTTTTTTAGCGTTTGTTTTTTTTGGTGGGTTTTTGGACATTAGATCTAAGCTTGTTTGTTGACCGACGGTTAACCCCAAAGGGTCCCTGGTTGAACGTTGTTTAAATAGTTATTCACTCTGTTACACTTTAATTCTTGAGCTCATCATATGTTTAAAGAATTTATAGCTTTCACTCGATATTCCATCAATGAGTTTCTTGTGCTGCACCCGTAGTTTCAAATCGACCTCGATCGCGCTGTGCGCTTTTCTGATTTGAAATTTCTTACCTTATTCCAATTATAAGGGCCAAATGTGAGAGTGGTTAAGTCTGGTAGAAATTTGCCATTATTTTCAGTAGAACTACAAACGTTGATCCCGTATTTCTGATCACACCATGGCACGCCTTTCGGTCTAATCAAGCGAAGACGATATCCAACGCTTTTAACGTAAATCAACATGGAAGACAAATCAATCGAGCGATATGGTATGTAAGCTTTCATCAAAGAGGACGCTAATACATTAGAGGTTTTGAAGAATATTCAATTAATTTCCTTAATTTGGTAAACCAAATTGGATTTCCGGTCATTTGTGCTTAAACCTATGAGTAAACTGCTCGGAAATTCAAAATCGACCACGATCGCACTGTGCCTATCCGATTAGAACATTTTTATCCGATTTCGCCTGCGATTTAAAGACTGATAAAAATTTTTACAGGTATATATTTCTAAAGGTAGAGATGCACTCGTTTGAAGCTTTTTTCTGGTGGACCTTGCCATGCCGCGCCATTCGTTCTACTCAAGCTGAGATAATGTTCAACTTTTTAAAAGACTTCGTCTGCTTTTAATGTAAATCAACAGAGAAGAGAAATCAATAGAGCTATGTAAAATGCAAATTTTTATTTAAGTCGGCCCTAAGGCATTAGAGGTTTTGAAGATTATTCAATTAATTCACTTAATTTGGTAGAAAAATTGGATCTCCTGTCATTTGTTTGCAAACCTATGAGTAAATTGCTCGAAAAGGAATAATTGCCAGGCGACTTGGAGGAAAGGAGATTGGCATGTTGCAACAGTAATGTCTGCATGGACTTTACGATCTTCAATATTGGAATGCAAGGTAGATTTCGAGCCAGAGTTTAATGCCGGGTATATTAACAGCAAATTTCATTTAATTTCGTCAGCAAAAGACCAAAATGATCCGAATACAATAATTAACAAAAAATTTCCCGGTAATAATCATTTATCGACAAAAGTCGTAAAATTCAATCGTAAGAAGATTAACTTACCATCTTACCGTAAATCTTCAGGGACATTCCCCATCGACACTCAGTGAGCTATATGGTAGCAAGACACTGAGATAACTGTGTCCGACTCCTAGAAGTAGAAGCCTTTATTTCTGAAGGACAGTCTTGATGAAATTGCTAAAACAGCTCAAGAAACGTGACATTTCTTGGGACAAAGATCTTTTGAACAGAAGGAGTACCAGAATGGAGATGATAAATAATAATAATAATAATAATAATAATAATAATAATAATAATAATAATAATAATAATAATGATATTTATATAGCGCCTATCCAGTGATAGATCTGGGCGCTTAACAAAGTGAGAGGAAATATAAAATTAAAGTTAATCAAAGTAAATAAACTTAAAATTGAAGTAAAAACATATGAAGTCTATTTTCTAATGGCTAAAGTAAAAGTTCTTAAAAAGATAGGTTTTAAGTTTATGCTTAAAAAGATTGAACTTCTCACAGGAGCGTATGTGGTTGGGTAATTTGTTCCTGAGTTCAGGGGCTGAAACGGAGAATGTTCTGGTACCATAGGTCTTAGTATAGGTAATCGCATGGGGCCGAGTAAAATTAAGGATTCATATCACGCGTGTTTTCCGAAGTTACTGAAATTGCCCTCGTCGCTTCGCGATTCGGGCAATTTCAGCAACTTCTGAAAACACAAGTGATAGTAATCTTTAATTTTACGAGGACCCATTGCGATGACTTGTTAATGAAACTGAGGGCAAAATTGTTGAGTTTTTGAATGCGCTCTTCAGTAATCAGTCATAGGAAGCCGTTTAAAGTTGACAGAGAATCAATGACCACAAACGCATGAATGAGCTGAATAAAATTTTATTTTTGCACAAACATACCAGGACATTGACAACCAGGCCTGCTAACAAACTTTCAACTTTCAAAATACAAAGTTGGTGCGTTTTAAAGAAGGTTAAAACGTTCAAGACGCTTTCAGATCACTCTGAATCTGATTCTTTGATGAAGATACGCTATTATCCTCGCCTTACATCCCTTATGCTCTTCTGAACGGCATCATTTCCGGCGATGTTCATGGTAAAGTAAAAGGTAAAGGTGTCTTTATTTCTCCAAAAACAACATACGTGTTTAGTTACAATTTTAAGGTTGAAATCAGACAGGCGCCTCTGGCAGCCGTGTTTAGTCCGTAGCGATTTCACCTACCCACCCAACCCACTCCAGGGAGGCCATCCATCACGCAGTAATCTTGTGCGTGGGAATTTAACGTCTCCTACACCAACCCTGCAGGAGACGGGACCTCCATTTATTCGTCCCTATCCGAGAAGACTAGAATATCTAACCATTTCTTGATGTTAAAGAAAGGAAGCATATTCTTCTCAAATCATTTTAAGACCCTGAGTGTTGGTCCGGCCGGTATTGAACTCTCGACCTCCCGCACAGCAGTCCGGCGCTCTCCCAATTGAGCTAATCAGGCGGCGCTTCATGGTGACGCTGCAGTGACTGAATTTGTAAACATGGCCGGGAGCACACAAAGATGCAGTGGAATTTGCAGGATATAGTTGACTTAAAGTGCCTCTTGAAGGAAGAGGTAAAGCTCGGTGCTAATCATGGTGGCCACGTCTAGAGTAAATCTAGTTTCTATCACTATCTTATCCTGTTTAAGCGCTACATTTCTAAACCATTTATTATCCTTCGAGGCTACTTTTAAATCAAGGTGGAAACCCCTGCACACTGGTGTTTAACTCAAGAAGAAATGCACTCATATCGTCAAACATGGTTTTCATCGATCAAGAGTTCCAATGCAGTAGCACACTAAACACGGATTTGTCTCCTTAGTCATCTCTGACCACGACCTTACACTGGACATCGCGGTATACGTTGATATTTCGACCAACCCCGGTCCTGCTTAATCTATTATCGCCACTGGTAGCCGGCACAGAGCCACCACTAGAGATTTAATTCGGCAACTTGGTTCTCCAGTTCGCCAAACAACGACCCTACAGTACTCTCGGCGTGAACTGGTGTCGCTCCGGTTAATTTACAGCCTTCAGGAGAGACGGTCAGTTTTATTTAAGAACATTCGAGCGGATGGAATTTTTAAGTACCGAGGGAAACGGTCTGGAAGACTTACTAAAACACAATTAAATACAGGCCGAAGCAAATATTCTTCAGAAACGAATGATTTTTCTACCTTGAATAACTATTCACAGTCGAACAATTACACTTTACCAGGGCTTTCAGTAATTCCCGTGAGAAAAACTACGCGCGTCATCTCCAGTAGCTACACAAGTCAAAGAACTGTTAATTGCTATAACTTTTCCCCCTTGAATGAATTTTTACGGTTCAATTGTCACACTTTACCAAGACCTTCAACAATACCCGCGAGAGTAACTACGCGTGTCGCCTCCAGCCGTTACACAGATCAAAGGGCCGTCAATTTCAATATTTTTGAACACCCACAAGTCTGATCTTTTTTTTATAACGGAGACATGGCTGAAAGATTCTATTGATGACAGCGTAGTTGACATTAGTAGCTGCAACATCCTACGCAAAGATAGGACCCACAGGCTACATGGGGTGGGGCTCTATGTGTAAAAGATTCCATCAAATTCTCAATTCTACGGGACTATGAGTGCCCTGACCCCGAGGTCCCTGAGGTTTTGTGGGCCAAGATCACGCCCAACCGATTGCTCCGGAGTTATAACTGCCTTATCATTGGTACAGTATACCATCCTCCACCTGCCAAAGATGAGCCCCTCATCGATTACATGATGGATTCTCTCTCTGGTATAGAGAGTGATATCCCTGGTGCAGGTATAATTCTCGCTGGCGACTGGAACAGGGCAAATGTTTCACCAGTTATTTTGATAAATGGACGACCTGCGTGAGGCGGAACTGCTTAAAAGTAGTTCCGCCTCACGCATGTGGTCAATTTTCCAACAAGAGGGGATCGTACACTCGACAAAGTGTTAACTAATCTTACAGAACACTACGAGAAACCCTCTCCATTCCCGCCCTTCGGACTATCCGATCATTGTAGTGTTGGTTTGTTTCCAAAAATTAGATCGAAGGCCAATATTCCTGCAAACAGAGCGGTTACTACACGTGCTGTGAATGCTGAGTCCAAACAGGCTTTTGATCGTTACATGACGGGGCTCGACTTGTCATTAATCGACACTATAGATAGCATTCAAGAACATTATGCTCACTTTAGTTACATAATTCGCGTAGGTTTAGATTCTATCCTTCCCAAAAAGCGAGTTAAGTTCCACCGAAACGACGCACCATGGATTTCACCCAAACTCAAGGCACTTATAGCACACCGTCAAAGAGCATATTACCAAGACAACAAACCATTGTTCCATTACTACCTGAACAAAGTAAACAGGGAACGAAAGCTCTGCAAACGCTCTTATTACAACACTAAAGTCAGCGTTTTGACCGAAAAAAATCCTAAAATGTGGTGGTCCGAATGTAGGCGGATATGTGGAATGAACAAAACAACTACAAGTGTCGCAAATGAGCTCCTTGTAAGTAAACCAACTACCTCAATCAACCTTAATATCTTGGCTAATGAAATCAATACAGCTCTGCTAGAACCTCAAGCTTCGTTTGACCCACTTTTAGATAATATCAAAACTGTGAGCAGTGAAGGTTTTAAAACCCATTATTTCACCCGAAGCTACCTTCAAATGCCTTATTACGGTCATCTCCTCCAAATCCGGGAGCCCAGGTAATATCCCAAACTGGGTCTTGCGTGATATCGCTCCTGAGCTCGCTCAACCCCTTCATTGTATCATCAATTCCTCTATTAGTCAAGGGACTTTACCGACATTTGGAAATGTGCAAACATCAGCCCTCTTCCCAAAAAAAAGATAGTTCAGGATGCGGCGAAAGATTTGAGACCTATTTCATGACACCAACGTTGTCCAAAATTGCCGAGCACTACTTCGTCCATGAACATGTGAAACCAGCACTTCCGAAACGCTTGGAACTCGATCAATTTGGGTGTATTCCAGGGTCGTCCCCTGCGCATGCGTTGATAAATCCGATGTACAATTGGGCGCAAGCAACAGACGGAACGGGGAACACCGTGCGTATCTTTGCGTTGGACTATAGAAAAGCCTTGGATCTGATAGATCACAGCCTCTTGCTATAGAAACTCTCGACCTACAACATGAACCCTTACATCATTAATTGGATAATAGCCTTTCTTAAATATAGGAAACAAAGGGTCAAACTTGCACATGATTGTCTCTCAGAGTGGGGTTCGGTCCGAGCAGGAGTACCGCAGAGAAAAAATTGGGACCGTGGCTATTCTTGGTTATGATAAACGATTTGAAAGTACCATCAGCCAATGATTGTATAAAATATGTGTATGAAATAATAAGCAAGGGTGGTCCTGGCAATGCTTAGTCTATGATAAAAGAAGTAGCTACCTGGTCAACACTCAACTCGTTTCAGCTCCATCTGAAAAAATGTAATGAGCTAAAAGTTCCCTTTCTGCGCTCCCCTCCTTCCCACGATCTCATAGAAATTAATCGCTCTAAGGTTAGTGCCGTTAGTGTCATGAAATTACTGGGTGTGTATTTTCAAGACAACCTCAAGTGGAACACTCACGTTACTGAGACGATTAAAAAGGCCGCTAAGTGCCTTTAGTTTTTAACTCAGTTAAAGCTAGCTCAGGTGCCATCACCAGAATTAACAGATTCTTATCAATCTGTCTTACTTTATGGATTTCAGGTCTACCATTATAGTCTCCCCAATTATTTGAGCTTAAGTTTAGAGCGTGTTCAAAATAGCGCCTTGAAAATTATATACGGTTATGATAATCATTATAGAGAAGTGCTTCAGATGGCAGAGCTCAAAATCCTAAGAGATCGGAGAGAAGACCTTTGCTTCAAATTCTTTAACAACATCGTTTCCAATCACTTGGATTGTTTATACCATTTACTGCCTTTCGATAGCCGAGATCAACTTATGGAGTTACGACGACGCAGACCATTTAAAGTTTCCTTTAAAACAAATCGGTTCAGAGATACTTTCATTCCAACACACGCAAGACATTATAACTAAAATTTATTATAATTGTATATGTAAATTAGTTCCCTTTTAGGTTTGATTTTATTTTATAGTTCTATTACATAATTTGCACACCTTTGCAATTCAGCTTCTAGCTGATATTAACGTATTCTTAATAAACGACTATCTATCTATCTATCTCTCTATCTATCTACCACTGTTGTCAATGGCTCGTGAAATGATCTGCTGCTCTCAAGCCCGTTGGCTGATGCGTGGCCTTTGATATTCTTTATTTCACACTTTGGGATAACAGAACTTTTCACCTTCTTTACCACGGTTTTTCGTGCACTATGACTGGTCAAATTCTTGTCGGGACACAGATCCTTCAGCGGTGAGTTCTCTTTCGTGTTTTTCGTGATTGTGTTTGTATTTTTTTTCCCATTGGGGTTTTCTTGTACCAAACCCTTGAAACCGGCTTGTCGATGACTGTGAGGTAAAACGGACCGCTTTTCTTCATTTCGCTTGGTCGCTTCCCCAGGTATCGTTTGAACAACATGACGGGACACCATTCCTCATTCCCTGTGGCAAACATTTTGGGGGTGACTAGTATGGGTTTCATGCTAAGTCCTCCCTGTCTCGTCTTAGTTGGACCTTCTGCGAAAGTTAGAAATTCGTTCTCGTCGTCGTCGCGCTGTAAAGTGAAATCTTCAACTTTCATTTGGTGGTGTTCTTGTCGCCCTTGTAGGCCAAAGGGCTGAGTGAGCAGCCACCACATGGTGTCAAGTAGAGCTCGTAGAGTGCCTCCTCCAAGCTGGCCGTTCTGCCAGAAGACTTCTTCCTCTTCTTTTGTCAAAATTCTGGATCGGGTTGGTCGTCTTCCTTTGCCCTGCTCTCGTAATTTCCTGGCCTTCGTTTGTAGGACTTTTCTGGAGTTAAGAAACTGCCTATCTCGGATGATGGACTTTGGATAGGCTTTTGATTTCAGATATCTCTCCAGTGATGCCTGCATTACTTTCAGGCAGTCGGGCTCATATTCATCCCCGTTTTCTTTTCGTAACTCGGCATAAAACTGCGCCAGTGTTTGGTTGACGACATCGCTCTCGTACCCTCCTAAATCTGCTTGGAAGTTTCTTTCATTCGCCCACTTTTTAAAAACATTCTTCCAGTACTCTGTGCTTTTCCTCGTGTTTTCGTTTTCACTTTTGTCTTTTAATTCTTCGATATATTCCTCGTTAACTATCTCGAAATGAGACGCCATTGTTACAGAAAATCCTCAGCAACAACTTTTCGATAGCATAAGGTGTTCCTAGGTAACCTGAGTACCAATCATAAGCTCGTAATTTTTCTCTCTTCTCAGGGAAAAATAAAAAAAAATACCCTCTTAATTGACCAATAAGCACTCAGTAATTTTGCCCTCTATTTTATTAAGATTAAAACTAACGGGATTCAGATTTAACGTAGAGGATGAACGAAGCGATTTGGAAGGTGAGTAGCGAGTGATAAGGTCTTGAATATAGATTGGAGTTTGCCGATGCAGTGCTTTGAAAGTAAGTAGTAGAATCTTGAATTTAATTCGTTCAGAAACAGGTAGCCAGTGAGGATCGAGGAGGATGGGAGTGATGTGATCACACTTCCTAGACCGTGTAATCAGTCTGGCAGCTGCATTCTGCACTGACTGAAGCTTTTTGATGATGTATTCAGGGACATTGTATAGTAGAGAATTGCAGTGATCGAGCTTGGAAGTTATAAAAGCATGCATAAGAATCTCAGTAGTTTGCATTGATAAGTATTTCCTAACACGCGAAATAGTACGAAGATGATAAAAGGCAGATTTATAGACACTGCTTACACGGGGAAGCATCGACATAGTGCTATCGAAGATGGCGCCAATGTTTCTGGCATATGAAGAAGGCTTGACGATGTCAGTTCCAAAGCGAAGATGGGGTCGGGATTGCTGTGGATTATACTTTGAGAATAAATAGAGAACCTCGGTTTTGTCTTTATTCAGTTAAAAAACTACCAAGAATTTAAGGGTAGACAAGTTAAAACCTGCAGGTAAACTGAGCCCGTAGAAAAGTTGTTTCGCTATTCTATAAATTAAATAGGTTCGCATTAGACAAAAAAATGTTTTTTTCTATTTCGCCGAAAAAAAAAAAAAAAAAAAGAAAAACTGACTTAAATCGTAGTAAAAGAAAAATGGGAATCTTTTACTGTGCCCGTTGAACATATTACGTTTATAAAACAGCTGAAGCTCTGATGTTTCATCAGCATTTGGAACTTATTTTGTAACCTTAATTCTGTTGCAATATTCAAGAAGGAAAAACATACGTTTTATCTGTAGAATCATGAGACACTTTTTTTTGAAAAGTTGTGATTGATTTGGCCGATTTTGACGTCTACTTTTAAAGGCAGCTGGTGTCTGGGGAAATAAATTTTGATATTTAATGTTAAACTTGAGTCGAAATGCATTAGTCTAAATATATGTAGCCGTAAGTTTTGTCACCTAGATTTTACGTAAAATGACTAAAGTCAGATTATGCTAATGAAAGACACATTTCCTTGAAACTTGTTTCTCTCCTAAATTGATGAAATATAATCGTTAATTTCTGTTGATTACACAAGGAAAATACACATATTGTTTAGAGACAGAATGACGAGGTAAGGTAATGCAAACTGAGCGCTAACGAAGTTTTGCACCATAATGTATGATATCTTGTCTATATGATAAAGATAGTCCGAGACTTACCCACGAACGAGCTTTGATATCTATTATATATCTTCTTCAAAGGTTTCATTTCCATTAAGCATTTCATTTACGAGGGTGTCATATCGTGGAGACAAAAGACAAATAGTATGGCCTTGAATTTTACGTCCGTGAAATTTCTTTAAAGTAAAAAAAAAAGTTTCCTTCTTCTGTTTCAATTCGTCGATTATGCTGTTCTCGCATCTCCAGGTGACAAAACATGTACAAAAAATCGGACCTCTTCAAGTTCTTTCAAATGTTACACGAAAGCTGGCGAAATTGAACAAAATTGCAGATGGAGAATTGTGATAGGGTAATGCGTAAGATACTTTTTTAAACGAGTGAGTGCAGCCTTGCCAAATACTCCTACATTAAAAACATATTTATCTCACTCTGAAATATCCTGGATATTAACACAGACAAACTCTGTAGGGGGTCATCTCCAGATAAATTTACGAACTTTTAAAAAAATCGTATTTAAGTCATTATTTCCGTTTAATGTATAAACAATATCTGCGTAGATGCAATTTTGTCTTGATGAAGAGTTATCGTAGACGGTTTAAGATTATTATTAGTTCTCTGAAAAGTGTAAAAATCAATGATTATTTTCAAAAACTATTGTAGCATCGTTAACCCTTTTAAGGTATTTCAAATTGAGGGCTTGGATTCGAACCATTTCTTGACATTGCAGCAGAAACGGTGCAGTTTTTATATTTTTTAGTTTTAAGAAGAAGTTTTATCTCGGCTTGAAGCCCTATCAGTCTGAACTTTTCTTCCTACTCTTCTAAGCATAGGTTAGTTATAGACGCGGAAACTGGGCCTGCGTGGGCAGTTCTGTCCAGTGTTTTGAAAGAACTTGCAATATTTGTCAATATTATCGATATAAAATAGCGAACGCTAGTTTTTTTGCAGTGTCAGTAACATTACCAGGGAAAGTGAAACAGAAACTCGAGATTCTTGGACGTAAACAATGAAAAAGCTTAGTAGGTGGTCATACCTGCCCTAGAGTTTAACAACTACATAATTAATCAGATACAATGAAATATATGAGGTTCATATATTTTGAACTGCGGTATTAGATACATATGATGCACGATCCCCGCAGTAGATAGCGCTATTTAAGCTATAGCGAAAATCAGACCTGAAAAAAATCAGGCCTGTACGGGACTCGAACCACTGACTTCTGCGATACTAGTGCAGCGCTCTACCAATTGAGCTAACAAGCCAACTGGGAGCAGACCGTTAAGTTGATTCGTAATAAACCCGTGAAAGTGATAAATCAGATACATTGAAAAAAAAAACTAATGTTAAAACTAATATACAAAGCATTTCGTGATAAGCCACTACTAGTGCTATCCGATACTATTATGACGAAACGCCCTACAGGTTACTCTTTACGAGCGTCAGAGTCCTTATCGGTGCCACGTTTCAGCTCTATTTATGGTAAAAACTCTATTGCTTATAGAGAGCCTGTATTATGGAATATTTTAATTTCTAAGGATAAAACTATTCCTAATACAAGTTATCAAAACCTGAAGAAGAAAACCTGTTCAATTTAAAGAGTTGACATTCAAAGAGACCTCTACAACAACCACAAATTTTAGACGTAAAGATTTCCATTATATTTAGGTTGCGTGATAGCTTTTAATAATTTAATTTTTAGATAGTTTGATATTGTTATGTATTATATATATCTTTTTCTTGGGTTTAGTATTTATGCACAACTCCATAAGCTGCATAGCTTTTATTACTATCGCGCTAAATAAAGGTTGTCTGTCTTTCTGTCAGTCTTTCTGTCTGTCTGTCTGTCTGTCTGTCACACTGTTTGTGGTAGACCCACACTAAAGATGTCGAGCGTTTTCAGATAACAGGCAGAAATTAAATTAAACAGCACTCTTCGTCAGATGACATGCCTTTGTAAACATGCCTAAGCAAAGAAGTCCGAGTTCACGCAGTTATGCGTCTTGTTTCCACATAGGGTGGGGCGATAATTGAGCTGATAATTAAGATTTGAGCGAACCAATAATCAGAACACTAGGAATGCAATATCCAAAATCGAGAATTTAATAATTTAATAATTGATAAGAGTTTAATTGTTAAGCTCAGTTTACAGTCAGAATTAAATACAGGAACATAACTGTCTTTTTTTAGAATTTGCGACACTTTTCATTCCCATTAGACAAGTTTTCAGCCTCTGATTGATCCGAATTATTTTTGTAGGTTATCTATCTTCTTACACCAAACAAAAACTTAAATAAGACAAAAAGATCGAAAACTGAATCGAATCATTTTATAAATACGAATGTACATTTATGGTTTTAAAGTGGTTAATAAAAAAAGCTATTTATAACAACCCATAGGCAGTAGGGTTAGACAGTTTGATGATGATATTTCTTCAAATATCCGCTAAAGAAAAAGGCAGTCATAGTAGATCCTTGTGGTTTCTGGTGTAAATATAATATATCTACTTTCCATTGACTTGTCGCTAAGCATATACGTATCTTGAGACCTTCTCTAAAGGACGACACATTGGCATCGGAGAGGTAAGGAAGCACGTTCAAATACTGTCTGCGTTCAAATTTGAAAATCCATAGCTTGCTTTGTTTGTCAAGAAGCCTCCAAAAACTCTAGATGAACAGCATGAATTGAAATACGACACAGACAACTCAGCACGTTAAAATCTTTGAGGTTATCATTAAGGAGACGTAAAGGTGATAGTTTTGGGAAACAGCTGATAAATTATAATTCGGCTTAGTTTGCACTTGAAACTAAACAGGCTTTGTTACGACAAAATTAGCGAATATTTTCAATGTTTAATGTCTTTAATGTCTTTTAAAGTTAAATTATCATTATAAACAATTTCCCTCTGCTCTGCGAATATTCATTTTACTGCTCGGAACAGAAAAAGAATTTTAAAAGCTAATTTAAATAGTTGTTAATACCTAAGGTAATTACATTTGTATTCAATTTGAAGAAAAGGCTTTTGAGTTTGAACAACACTTCCCACAATCTCTAATAATCGCACCAGAAACTCTGAAAGCCGAAAAAAAGACTCCTCCCATTTCGCTGATGTACGTAGTTTGTCCGGAAGAAGAAAAACTCTTCTTGTGCTTTTAGTGGGGAAAAACCTCGAGTAAGCAGTTATGTATGATTGTAGAAGTAGATTTTGGGCATCATATATCAGTATTATTTTTTGGCGCAGATGGCAACTAGTGAAACATCACACCTCAAACGGTTGGCGTAGCCTGGCCATGGACTCACGCATGCGACGTCAAAACAATATTTACATAGTCAAGAGGAACTTTCTCAGTCGTGGGAAACGAGACGAGATATCTTTATCTGGGAGTATTTTAATGCTCTTAAAATAGCTAATGTTTCTTATTGGCACTAAAATTTATGAAGTAGGAAAAACTCAGCTTCAGTCTTTGGGGGTTTGTATCTTCATTTTTTCATACAACAGATTGAATACAAGTATGATAACTTCAAACTTAAAGCCTGGTGTCTTTTTAATAAAAAAAATGGTATCAGTAGTTATGCCGATCTGAATAGTAAAGTCATATATACTTTAAAATCATATTGACGAATACGATATCGATCATAATAAACTGTTATTAATGACCAGGGAAATTAAAAGGCGCAGTTCCAGAAGAAATTTAACACCTGGTATGATTAAGGGGAAATGGTATTGACTTAACGTCGTCTTATGACAATTTCATAATTAGTTTTGCCAGCAATATTTACAGCCTTCGTCAATTTAAGCTGACTGTTCAAACAAAGACGACCCCGGGAAAAAAGAGCTGCCCCACTTTATGTTCCCCTATTCAGTCAGATAAAAAAAAAAGCATTATTTTAAATTTTCCCTAAAAGTTTTAATAACAGCAATTATGTATATCACTCTGAATAGCAAAATCACACATATATATGCCTATATTTTTTTTTTAATTAACAAGAGAGTCATCAATTCTGGCGAACTGTTATTTAAGATCAAAATAAGGAAATGCACTTTAAGTGAAAAATTTTCCCCAATGATTGAAGGAAATGAATAAATTTCCTTAACTGTCTGTTGCTTTAAGACCATTCCATCATTTGTTTTCCGTGCAATTTAAACTTTTCTCGTCGAAGTGAACCAATTTTTCAAACAGAAATGACGCGATGAAAAAATAAAACCTTGAAAAAACCTACCTTACCATAAACAACAGCAAAGTGCTTGGCTGAATCAGATAACTTGCCTTGAGGATTGACAGACCCTCGATTTTCTATGTTTTATGAGTCTAGAGATAATACTCGTTGCTTTTCCTTATCTATCCTCTAAAATGGCTGAGTAATTTTCTGTTGACTTTTGAGACGGTTAGTAAATTAAGTATCTTCTTTACGATTGGTCGTCTGCTTGATAGTTCATCTCACTGTGTCTCACAACTAGATCGAATATTGACATTTCAGTCCTTAAAATTGAGGAAGTGGAAGGTATTTATTTTTATGAATCCCCGTGCATTTAAGTACTTTCTTACATTGTAAGTTGCAAGGTAAGTTGATCCTATAAATTTTCTTTGTTAGCACAAAAATTGACATGATTTTGTAGCAATCAGGAGTGAGTTGCCGGGTTTAATTTCGATCAAGAGCTCCGTTCACGCTTTGGTGGAAAACGATGTCAAAGAATGAAGAAAATAATTTAGAGCTGTGCGCTACGAAAAACTTTATATGCAACTTCTTCCAATAGCTACATTTTCTTTTCATATTAAGAAATTTATTTGCATCTAAAATTGATTCAAAGGAATTGGTATTACTCATAACATGGTACGTGTCACGAAATCTCATAAAAACGAAACTCAGGGCGATTTTTCATTTCGCATGCGACACTTGTTTCTTGGTTTTGCTACGGACATTTTGAATTTCAGAAAAAAACTCATCTTCGACCTCAAGAGTAATAACCGACAATTAAACGAACTTCCCGAGGGCAGAAAAGTCTTGATCAGTTCTTCAGGCAAGGTAACAAAATCAATTTTTAGTTACTTTTTATACAACTAGATATGCTTACTTCCAAATTTGCTTTCTGCCTGTTCGGAGATTTTATCCATTTTTAAGTTTGATCATGATTTGGCTGTTGTCACTGTTTTAAACCACAGATAGCGAATATTGGGAAAGACAAACAGGAAATCAATTTCTTCCGAGGCAGAATGGTACTCCGAAATCCATAAATGTCATATCCGCGTTTAAAAAGTACATCTTGAATTATATATGACAGCAAGATTTCAAAGAGTAACCGAATCTCTCGAAAATTGTGTTTAAATTTAATAAAATTTTGCGGTTTGTCGGTAAAAAAGATAAACTTTGCTCCTCCTTTCTTCATTTGTTATCGAAATCGTAAATCTTTGACAAATTAGGAGAAAGTTTTCCTAACCAAAATCTTAATTTGCACCCCACAGCAAATTTTCATAAATACTCTTTTAATAGTATTTACTTTAGATATTTAAAATAGAGCTTTACAAGGGCGGTGATTGGCTTGCTCGAAATTGATTAGCAAGCTCTACGCACTTCACAGTAGTCGAAGAGACAAATTTGCGTGTCAAGAATACTTAAACTCTTGACATGCAGTTTTGTGAAATTAAAAATTACATCAGAAATGAATTAATTAATTAGAAATGAAAATTTCTCGCCATTTTTTGGTAAATTGACGGAAATAAAGTAATTTTTTTGTGGTACTCCATGTGGAGATTATTGTATGGTTTTTAGAGCGTACTTTTTCTTTAACTTTTTTAAAAATTAGAATGTTCTTGTTTGGCCATCTATCTTAATTATCAATATTATCTAATTTGTAAAGTTTCTAGAAATTCTACGTCACTTGAGCAATTGTTTCGTGGGCCAGAGTGAGCTTTATCTTGAATTGGTTTTGGTTGGTGCGGTGAGAAACAACTTGTCAATGAGGTGAGTCATATTTTCAAACTTTCAGCTACAGCCGGAACAATTAATGGAAATGACTGCAAAAAGAGTTTAAACATTCGCAAACTTTTCTGGAATTGGAAAAATGTACTTCAAGATCCAGAACATCCCGTGAGGTGCAACTAGCTCGAGTAGCTCTAAAGGACCTTAAAAACGCTCACTATTGATATTGAGCGGGTTTTTTAGGGGTTTTTTTTATTGTGGCGCGTTTTTCGACGTTAGGTCTAAGCTGGTTTGTTGACTGAGGGTTAACCCCAAGGAGTCCTTGTTTGAACGCTGTTTAAATAGTAATTCGCTCTGTTACACTTTAAATCTTGCGCCAATCATATGTTTAAAAAATTTAGAGATTTCATTCGATATTCCATGAATGAGTTTCTTGTGCTTCACCCGTAATTTCAAATCGACCCCGATCGCGCTGTGCGCTTTTCTGATTTAAGATTTCTTGCCTTATTCCAGTCATAAGGCCAAATGTGAGAGTGGTTAAGTCTGGTATAAATTTGATATTATTTTTAGTAGAACTGCACACGTTGATCCCTTGTTTCTGATCACACTATGCCGCGCCTTTCGGTCTAATCAAGCGGAGACGAGTCCAACTCTTTTAAAAATTTCGTCTGCTTTTAACGTAAATTAACAGGGAAGGTAAATCAATCGAACGATATGGCATGCAAGCTTTCATCAAAGAGGACGCTAAGGCATTAGAGGTTTAGAAGAATATTCAATTAATTCCCTTAATTTGGTTGACAAAATTGGATTTCCGGTCATTTGTGCTCAAACCTATGAGTAAACTGCTCGGAAATTCAAAATCGACCACGATCGCATTGTGTGCCTGTCTGATTAAAAATTTTTTATCCGATTTCTCGTGCGATTTAAGGGAAAAATGAGGTAGTGAATGAAACTGATAGAAATTTACAGGTATTTCGAACGGTAGGAAATACACACGTTCAAAGTTTTGTTTCTGGTGGACCTCACAATGCCTCGCCATTTGGTCTACTCAAGCTGAGATAATGTTCAATTTTTGAACAGACTTCGTCTGCTTTGAATGTAAATTAACAGAGAAGAGAAACAAATAGAGCTATATAAAATGCAATTTTTCATTTAGGAGGTCCTAAGGCAGTAGAGGTTTTGAGGAATATTCAATTAATTCCCTTAATTTGGTGGACAAATTGGATCTCCAGTGATTTGTGCTCAAATCTATGAGTAAACTGCTCGGAAAGGAATAATTGCCAACAAGCATGCCTGTTGCAGGACTTCACGATCTTTAATATGGGGAAGCAAGGTAGATTTCGAGTTAGAATTTAATAGTATATTAACAGCAAACTTGATTTCATTGCATCAGCAAAAGACAAAATGACTCAAAGACAATAATTAAAGAAACATTTTCTGGTAATAACCATTTATCGAGAAAAGCCGTAAAATTCAACGGTCAATCGTGAAAAGATTCACTTACCCTTCAATCTCCAGGGACATTCCCCATCGACACCCAGTGAGCCATATGGTGACAAGACATTGAGATAACAGTGTCAGACTCCTAGAAGTAGAAGTCTTTTTTTCTGAACGACAGTCTTGATGAAATTACCAAAACAGCTCAAGAAACGCGAGATTTCTGGGGACAGAAGATCTATTGAATAGAGGACATACTTGAATGGAGTTGGTTCAAAAACTACCAAGGCTTTAAAGGTAGAAAATCAATATCCGAGTAGTTAAAGAGGATTTAACATGACCACGAGAAATTGTGTTTGTCACCACAAGTGGTATGTTCTTGTTGTCGTGTGCATATTTAAACTTAGGTGAGACAATGAAAAACCTACACGTAAACTGATCTCGTAGAAATGCTGTTCTCTATTCTAAAAATTAAATAGGTTTGCATCAGACAAAAAAAAGAGATTTTTTCTCTTTCGCTTAAAGAAAAAGAAAAAGTGACTTTAACCGTAGTAAAAGAAAAATAGGGATCTTTTACTGTGCTTGTTGAACATATCACGTTTATGAAACAGCTGAAATTTTGGTGTTTCATTAACATTCGGACCTTATTTTTAACCTTCATTCTGTTGCAATATTCAAGAAGAAAAAAACATACGTGTTATCTGTAGAATCATGAGACAACCCTTCTTTGGAAAGTGGGCCGAATTTGATGTCTACCTTTGAAGGCAGCTGGCATCTGGTGAAAGAAAATTTGAAATTAAATGGTAAATTTGAGTCGAAATACTCTATTCTAAATATGCATCGCCGTAAGTTTTGTCACCTAATTTAGGGAAATAGCTCCTAGATGAAAAGAGTCAGATTGTGCTAATGGGAGACACATTTCCGTGAAATTTGTTTCTCTCATGAATTGGTTAAATATAGACGTTCATTTCTGTTGACTGTACAAAGAAAATACACATATCGTGTAGAGGCACAGGGGGCCCACACAAGCTGCGTGTCTGGTCGTTTGTTCGAAATATAAAGAAATGTATGGGAGGATATTGAAGAGTCATAATATCGTAAACTTATATCAAGGAATGTTTATGTTAAAGCTTAAAATAAATGTAAATCTACCTCACTTGTTGTGTATTGTCGTTTCTGTAGTTCTAAATGGCGAATTTGAGCGATTTGGTAGACTTTGCGTTGAGTGTTACTTTACTGTATAAGAAGGAAACAAGGGTGGAAAGCTCATTTTCGACCGCTCCAGCGCGAGGCCGATTTTCACCCAGAAATTAGAATCACCCGGCTTCCAAATCGAACACTAGATAAATTAAAAGGTTGACCCTTCTTCTTGTGTCATTGAATCGACGTTTGCTTCCTGGCACACCAAATCTGTGCCGCGGATGCCGATCGCTTGGAAAGCTGCATTTCTCGAAAGTTTTTTGGCGGTTAGCGCTTGGATTTTGAATGGATCTTCGATTCAATGACACAAGAAGAAGCGTCAACCTTTTAGTTTATCTGGTGCTCGATTTGGAAGCCGGGCGATTCTAATATCTGGGTGAAATTTGGCTTCACGCTGGAGCAGTCGAAAATGAGGTTTCCACCCTTGTCTCCTTCTTATACAGTAAAGTAACACTCAGCTCAAAATCTACCAAATCGCTCAAAATCGCCATTTAGAACCACAGAAATGACAATACACAGCAAGTGAGGTAGGTTTGCATTTATTTTGAGCCTTAACATAGACATTCAAGCTTGATATAAGTTTACGATGTTACGACTCTTCAATATTCTCCCCTACATTTCTTTATATTTCGAACAACCGACCAGACACGCCGTTTGTGTGGGTTCCCTGTGGTAGAGACAGAATGACGAGGTAAGATAATGCCAACTGAGAGGTAACGAAGTTTTGCACCATAATGGATGATATCTTGTTTAGATAATTAAGATAGTCCGACACTTACCCATGAACGAGCTTTGATATCTATTAAATGTCTTCTTCAATGGTTTCATTTCCATTAAGCATTTCATTTACAGGGGTGTTGCTAATGCGCATTGATATCGTTGAGACAAAAGACAAATAGTACGGCCATAAATATTACGTCCGTGAAATTTCTTTAAAGTAAAAAACTTCCCTTCTTCTGTTTCAATTCGTCGACTATGCTGTTCTCGCATCTCCAGGTGGCAAAACATGTACAAGAAATCGGTCCCCTTCAAGTCGTTTCAAATGTTACACGAAAGCTGGCAAAGTTGAACTAAGTTGCAGATGGAGAATTGTGATAGGAAGGACACTTGTGCAAAGCACTAGCACAGAGGGTAATGCGTAAGATAATTATTTTTAACGAGTGAGCGCAGCCTGGCCAAATACTCCCGCATCAAAAATATACTTGTCTCACTCTGAAATCTCCTGGATATTAACACAGACAAACTCTGTGGGGAGACTTTTAAAAAAATCGTATATAAATCATATTATTTCAGGAAAATGTATAAATATCTGCGTAGATGCAGTTTGTATCTCGATGCAGAGTTATCGTAGACGGTTTAAGAGTATTATTAGTTCTGTGAAAAGTATAAAAATCTATGATTATTTTCAAAACCGATTGGAGCCTCGTTAACCTCTAAGGTATTTCAAATTGAGCTGGGATTCAAGCCATTTCTTGACATTGCAGCAAAAACAGTGCGGTTTTTATATTTTTTAGTTTTAAGAAGTTTCATTTCGGCTTGAAGCCCTTTCAATCTCAACCTTTCTTCCTACTCTTCTATGCATAGGTTAGTTATAGACGGGGAGACTGGGCCTGCGTGGGCAGTTCCGTCCAGTGTTTTGGAAGAACTTGCAATATTTGTCAATATTATCGATATAAGATAGTGAACGCTATTTTTTTTTTTTTTTTTTTGCCATGTGAGTAAACATTACCAGTGAAAGTGAAAGAGAAACTCGAGATTCTTGGACGTATGCAATAAAAAGCCTAGTAGGCGGTCATACCTACCCTAGCGTTTAACAACTAGATAATTAATAGCAGCTGATGAACAAGCTACATTTAATATATACATTCTCATTCTAATGAAAATGGTTCCATATATTTTCAAACGTTCTCCTTTCTAGGAAATAGAATCGTATCCGGTTTTCATTCGTGCTTTGAACTATACTTGTCCGGTGACATAGACAACGTAGGTAGTACCTCATAAGTTAACATTTCGTAATCGTAAAAGTGAGAGAACACTTAAATTAATTTTCAACTGATGACGAATGGCTGTCTTAGTAAAAGAAACCAGCCTACCAACGCCAGGGTGATTTTTTTTACTCGGGCTTCCTGTGGAATGCCCAAGTTATAAATTAGGCTTCGTTATTTTCCGTCTTGAGACGCAAAGCGCAGTCTAGCAAGCAAAGCGCATGCGCTGAGTATGCTTTTTCAGTTGCGAAGTAAGAAAACAAGTATACGGCATTTAATCATAAAGTATATACACAGGTAAGCTTCAAAGCACATGGTTATCATGATGGCCAGAAAGAAGCCCCGTAATTCAAGGGTAAATATGTCTTCTCTTATGCTCATTCGACATACAAATGCACACACTGTTCGGAGTAGACCCAAACTAAAAGATGTCGAGCGTTTTCAGATAACAAGCAGAGATTAAATCGAACAATACTGTTTATCAGATTACGTGCTTTTGTAAACATGCCTAAGCAAAGAAGCCCGAGTTCACGCAGTTATGAGTCTAGTTTCCACATAAGGTGTGGTGATATATGAACTGATAATTGGGAATTGAGTGGTCCAATCAGAACACAAGAATTGCAATATCCAAAATAGAGAATTTAATAATAAGTTATTGTTGAACTTAGTTTACACTCAGAATTAAATACAGGGATATAACTGTCTTTTGTCAGAATTTGCAAACCTTTTTCATTCCCATTAGACAAGTTTTCAGCCTCTGATTGATTCGAATTAATTACTGTAGGTAATCTATCTTCTTTTACTAAACAAAAAATAAAACAAAACAAAAAGATCGGAAATTGAAGCGAATCACTTTATAAATAAGAATATACATATTTCATTTTAAAATGGCCATTAAGAAAAGCTATTTAAAACAACTCATAGGTAGTTGGGTTAAACAGTTTGATGATGATATTTCTTTAAATATTCGCTAAAGGAAAAAAGCAGTGAAAAAAAAATCTCGTGTATTGTCTTTGCTTCTTAGTCCGTTTCCTCATGGAAAAATTCAGTATTAGTTATTTGCGGTGGGAAACCTGGCAAAGACAGGACCGGTCACGGTATATGTGAACCACTTTCAAACCTCTTGCGCAGGCAATTCATGCTCAGCGACACTAGAAATACTATTGGCCTTTTTCTTCCACTTTAAAACTCTTGAACATTATAACCGACTAGCTTTGTAGGGTCATTCTTTCTGGCCAAAATTGGAACTCAGAAGCCTATTTAAGTCAGGTAATCTCTTTGAGGAAATAGTTCCGAGCCAAATGTGAATTGATAAAAATCATGGTTGATTGTCTCAAGTAAAAACCCGAGGCATGTAGGCATACAATAAAAAAAAAAAAGCACAATAGCCAGCCAATAACAACGCCGATCTGATAGATGTTACCAATAAGGATCGAAATTAACAAGACAGCTAATGTATAACATGAACCAATAACAGCAAGCGAACCAGCTGCGTATCATTCGATATTCGCATGATTTTGTTTATCTTCGTCCAGGCTTCGAATCGAATCTGTATTTCTTCTGCTATCCTTCGCATAGCAGATCTTTGTGTTTTCTGTGTAAATATTATATACCTACTTTCCATCGACTTGTCGCTAAACATATACGTAGACGTTTAAAACCTTGTGTATAGGACAACGCATTGGCATCGGAGAGGTAAGGAAGGACGTTCAAATGCTATCTGCGATCAAATTTGAAAATCCATAACTTGCTTTGTTTGTAAAGAAGCCTTCAAAAACTCTAAATGGACAGCACGTTAAAATCTTTGAAGTTATCATCAAGGAGACTTTAAGGTGATAGTTTTGGGAAACAGCTGATAAATTATAATTCGGCTTAGTTTGCTCTTGAAACTAAACGGGTTTTGTTTCGACAAAATTAGCGAATATTTTCAATTTTAAGCAGACATGTTTAATACATTTGATTGGCATTTGGACAAGTAATTTTGAAACAAATTTATCATTATAAACAATTTCCCTCTGCTCTGCGAATATTCATTTTACTGCCCGAAACAGGAAGTGAAGTAGAACAACACAGGTATTCCAAAAATATTCAAGAAAGAGGCTTGCAACTCGAAAAAAAAAAACAAACAAACAAAAGCAGAACTTTGCTAAATAAACTAAGCCGCTTTCTTTCAAAGCCACCTATCAGAATATTTGTATTGTTGAATAGTGCAAATTTAAAAGCTAATTTAAACAACCGCTTTATTCCCAGGTAATTACATTTGTATTCAGTTTGAAGAAAAGGTTTTTGAGTTTCAATAACACTTTCCAGAATATCTAATAATCACGCCAGAAACTCTGAAAGCCTAAAGAAAGATTCCTCCCTTTTCGCTCATGCGCTGAGGCAGTTCGTCTGCAAGGAGAAAATCTTTGTTTGTGTTTTCAGTGGGGAAAAACCTAGAATAAGCAGTTAAGTAGGATTATAGTGGTAGATTGTAGACATCACATATCAGTATTATTTTTTTGGCGCAGATGGCAATTAGTGAAACATCACACCTCAAACGGTTGACGTAGCCTGGCCATGGATTCTCGCATGCCACGTCAAAAACATCACTTAAATGCTATTCGATTTTAAAATATTCTTGGATTGTAAGGCTAAGGAAGTCTGCGGAGGTCATTCTTTCGACACGGCAATAACTCTAGAAGCCTAAAACTAACATATTGAGGTTATCGATGCAAACAAATAAACGAGGCCTGCAAATAGACGCCACCTGCACGGGCGGTTTCAACTTCAAACTAGTAGTTTTGAGTTAATTCCAGCATAAGATGAACGGATTCTTGGTCTCGTGGCGTCCATTTGCAAGCCAACTTATTTTACTTTTACCTGGGAAGTCTTTGATCGGGAAAGATTAATTGAAAAGGCCTCTTGTAGAGGCAAATGACCACTACGCTTCGATTCATTAACACCTAGTAGACTCAATGAAGTATTTAACTCACGATGCGAGGTAAAATATTATATTGGAGCGATGTAATTGTAACCACTCTGCTCCTAATCTTCTTTTAAGCGCTTGATGTTAACACACTTACATGTCGGTCCGCCTGCGACTGAGTGTGTCTCCTCCTGCCAGCAGTCATGAAATCGATTTATTGTTCTAGAACATAGTTAATCGATTATGTCTAGAAGTATGTCAACAGTTCTGTGGCACAGAATTAACAAATTAAAACTTAAGAGCTGATGTTTGCAGTAGGCAGGAAGCGTGTCACAGTGAGTCTATCAATTCAGAAATCATACGTATGTGGGTCAGTTTTAAATAGATTCTACAGATTCGGAGTCGTTGCAGTTACTTAAGTCGCTAAGTTTTGCACTTGCACCTTCAGAAAGTTGTATGCTTGATCTCAGCAGCAATTTCTTTGGAAATTAAGCTGAAATTGAGCAAAACGACGCAAAAATTTCTTATCAGTCAGCAACAGGCATTAATTAAGGTGAGATTTCTGGTATTTTTTAGTCAATTCTAGTTTGAAATGGATGGGGTTGCGGTCTCACGACGTGTATTTGCAAGCCTTGTTAAAACTCTCTTCTTCTTATTGAGGAAGCCTGTGGTCGGAAATGATTATATAAAGAAGCTTCTCAGAGAGGTAGATGGCCACTGCACTCTGGGCATTAAGAGCCACTGACCATAAATATCGATAATCCGCCGATAGTTGCAAAATTTCGTAATTTTTTTTTATTTTTTCTATAGGACCCTTTTAATGAACCCTTTTCGAAAATTATATCTAAAAGTTCTACAGCGTTTTTTTCTCCGAAAAATCGAAAAGTTCGAAATACGCCTAAACGACCGTTTGTGCCCCCTGTAAAGCAACGAAAACCTATGCATCTTCGGCAACTTCGTACGCTACAACGCGATGAAATCCCGCTTTTAAATTTGGTATGCTCGCAAATGGTCCTTTAATCTCTTGGAAAGTATTAATTTCTTGTTATTTTGTTACGTTTAAGTCTGAATAGTGACCCGTTGAAATAAAGTACTTCGTGTCTCTTTCGCAGAAATAAAGGTCAACTTCAGTGGCCTATGAACAGGTCTGCCATAGATACTTATAAATCGTAATGCACATCAACTTAAAGCTTTTTCCTTGTATTTCAATTCCTCCAATTCTCTATCCTGCCCCACCATAATCGGCGCGTCCAGGCTTACAAGAGTTTGGGCTATTTTGTCAAAAATGCACTGCGAACCGCTGAAAAGCTGTCACGACCCATTCAAAGGCCATTAAAAGGTCTTGTATGATATATTTACAGACCAAAATATATATCATCTTAAAGCTTTATCCTTGTAGTCTACGTCCTCAAAGTTTCTTTCTTGGCCCGCCATAGGCGGCGCGTCCAGCTTTAAATGAGTTTGGGCTAAAAAATGACAACAAATGTAATGCGATCCGTTGAACGACGGTCATGCAAGAGGTCGAGGCCAATCTTTTATCTTGGCCAGGAATGTACGAAATACATAACCTCTTGCGTGACAGCCGTTCAACGGATCGCATTACATTTTATGTCATTTTAGCCCGCACTCTTTTCAAGCTAGACGCACCGCCCATGGTGGGCCAAGAAAGAAACTTAGAGACAGACTACAAGGATAAAGATTTAGGATGATATAGATTTTGATTTGTAAATATATCATAGGAGACCTTTTTAAAGGCCTTTCAATGCGTCGTGAGAGCTGTTCAGTGGTTCGCATCGCATTTTTGACAAAATAGCCAAAACTCTTGTAAACCTGGAAGTGCCGTGTATGGCGGGCCAAGATAGAGAATTGGAGGAATTAAAATACAAGGATAAAGCTTTGCGATGATGTACATTAGGATTTATAAGTATTTATGGCAGACCTGTTCATAGGCCACCGAAGTTGACCTTTATTTTACCTCTGCGAAAGAGATGCAGAGTACTTTATTTCAACGGGTTACTATTCGGACTTGGAACGTAACAAAATAACAAGAAACTGATATTTTCTAAGAGATAACGGACCATCTGCTAGCATAAAAAGTTGAAAGGCGGGATTACATGGCGTTGTAGCGTACGAAGTTGCCAAAGTTGCATATATTTTCATTGCTGTACGAGATGGAAAACGGTCGTTTAGCCGTATTTCAAACTTTTCGATTTTTCGGAGAAAAAAAGTGCGATAGAACTTTTTGATATAATTCTCGAAAAGGTTCATTAAAAGGGTCCTTCAGAAAAAATAAAACGAATTACGAAATTTTGCAACTATCGGTGGATTCTCGATATTTAGGGTCAGTGGCTCTTTACATCTAATGAGGATTATTTGAGATATTGTGATCACGATACGTTGCATGATCTTCAATCGAATTCTCTATTCGAGACCGCATTTCGTAATAGGTATTTCGTAATAGGTATTCGTAAGAGGTATTTTGTAATTGGTATTTTGGAAACATTTTGTTATAAAGGACTATGGATATATTCTGTCGATATCTCTGGCTCACGTCTCTTTAAAAGAAGTTAATTTGATACATAAGCAGGGAACTAAGCAAAATATGCGAAAGCCGTGGATCGCTGGTTGTGACCAGTGCCTAGAATTTCAGGAACAGGTAAGTAACATTTGCAAAAGATACAAAATAAGTAAGAGGCCAATAGACTGGACTGCCAACGGTCGTTGGCTACTTTAGCTGAGTTATTTTGCCGACTTCTGTGACCATATCTCATGCTTTGTAGATGTTTAGCACATCTAGGATTGAAACTGCCTGTTGGTGGTCCTCCGGAAAGTTGGTGTAATGTAATGAATATTCAGTTGCTTGAGGTTTGCCAATGAAGGTCACATTATTTATCAAAATTTTGAAGTCTTCCTCAGTGTACGTATAGTTTGTCAGCTTTATTGGGGTTGTGCCGGTTTGGCTCTGCTCTAGTAGAGGTTGTTTCGAGGGAGATTATAGCAGTGCTGGTGTCGCTTCGTTTGGAACTGTTTGAAGAGTGAACGTAAAGTAGTCCATGGTATTGTTTTTGTTGCGTTTAGTGGACGAAAGGTTGTACACATAACCTATAACACTTTTTTCAGGTGTGCTTGATTTTGGCTTTCTAGCCGATGGACCAGAGGAATAACCATCTATCTATCTATCTATCTATCTATCTATCTATCTAATCTATCTATCTGAACTGGTCTTGGAATACGACATACTGAAAATCCTCATCAACCACTTCACACATTCAAAAGACGCATTTGTTAGGAGATCAAAGTTGTTTTATAGGTGGTATACTTACCAATTAGGAAACACAATTCTTCGTTCGCTCTGATTGGTTCGTTTTTATTGCTGGAACGGACTTTGACCTGGAAATTTCGATCCTAAATCTATAGCAAGGTAGGATATCGAGCACGAATGATGGAGTTTCAGGAGTTTTAGAAATATCCAATAAAGAGCATGTTTTGAATTAAGTATGGCAAATGAAGGTATAAATTGTTGTATTTAAGCTTACATGATTTGTATGGCTTAATCTGATGGAATACTTAACTTGTGATATAAGAGCTTAATATGTTGTTCAGGAAGATTTTGCGAAATTGTTTGAATAATTAATGTCATTGTAATAAAGCTTGAGACCAGATTTTTGAAAAATACTCGCATATATGAGCTGAAGCTTCAGGCCGTACAACGTTTACAAGTTATCATTCATATCTATGTTTGTAGTAAGCATCACTCGAGCATTTTCTTTTGCTAAGATTACAGAGTCAGGACCTCCTTTTTCTGATCTTCCGCAAGCTAACACTTTATTAAGGTCTTGCTTAGTGGCATTTGGTGGATATTGGTCTATAGCCTTAAGAGTATAGAGATTTGTTGTTAAATGGTCAAGGCGCCCATTATTTTGCCTATGAACAGGTACATTTTCAGCAAAGATATGCAATGCATGTGTTGGGTAATTGATATCTGTTGGGTTGACAAATCTTAACCGAATGCATTTAACATCATCAGTGTGTGCTGCATTTCTGAATCTATTTAGTAACTCAGTAAGTAGTTGATACTTTTTTTTGTCTCATTATATCTGTTAACTCTATCATTTGAAAAACTGACCAAGGATGGCATAAGTTGTGAACATGACTTTTGAATTCATCAAATACAGGCCTCGAACGGATCGGTGGAAGTTGATGTAAATCACCTAAAGCAATAATACTAAGGCCTACAAACAGTGGGTTGTTTGGTGTGACAAAAATTTCTTTCAGTTGTTGGTGGATATGCAGCAAACTGGTGTTTGATACCATAGAGATTTTATCAATGATTGTTAGTTTTAAAATTGATAGAGCCATTTTTATTTGTATTCTCTTTTGGTCGACATTGGTGGAAGATTGTCACCTGCTTCTTTAGGAATTGCTAAAGTAGTATGCATCGCGGTACCATTGATGTTGATGACAGCTACTCCTGTTGGAGCCATTAATAGCACAGTTGGTTTTTCAGGATTCGTAAATCCATGCCTAAAAGTCTTTGAAGCAGTATGATATATTGTTTTAATTAGGTGGGATTTGCATGTACCTGCACCTCCTGTTATAAACAAATAGATTGGCTGTATATGCACTGGTTTTAAGCCGTTCATGTTTTTAACCTTGTTTCTACACCATGATACAACTGTTGTAAGCCTGGCGTTGCTGAGTGTTTAAAGATCTCACTGGTTGACAAAGATCATCATCAGAAATTTCTAATGGCTAGGTGTAGGCTGATATTCCACCTCCAGAGGATAGTTCATCTGATATTGTCTGTGGACCTTAATGTTCTGATGCTGGTTATTAAACGATTCTTCATTATTGGAATTGTCTTGTATTTGTAACGGCAAATCTTCATTTCCGGGTCATTAATAGCATCATAAGAATGCATTGTGCTCATATCATTATTTCTTAATATCTCAAGTGCTTTAATGACTGCATCACAATCTGGTTCACAATGTTTTTTTTATCCTCTACTACTGTCTGGACATAGAATTTAGACATGTAAGTTCGTTCATTTCCAATAAGCTCAGTTTCTTGTCTCCATGGTAGTAAAACATAAGAAGATGATGGAAATATCAATCAGGTTCCTTTGCCTTGTTTGGAGTGTGGTATCTTATGACAGTCTTAACCTGCCTCCTGCACTTCATAATTTCTTTGCCATTCATCAATTTTATCTTTTAGGGAGTATTGATGTATTTTCACCCGCAGTATCCACATGTAGCTGTGAAATTATATCATCGGCAAGAACTTCTGGTTGAGCATCTATTGTTTTAGTTATATCACTTTTATAACCCTTGTAGTAGTAAGCAGCAAACTCAGCAAGACACATGTTGTTGACTGATTGAATGTCATTTGGCTTTATGCTATGACGCTCAATGATATTGGACTTGTAGATATCTATACTATCATCTTCTAATTCATCAACTTCTTGAAGATTCTTTGTTACTCTTAGTCTTTTGTCTTGTAAGTCTGTGCTCACAAAAACAATTTTTGGAAATACCTTTCTCAACCAAAGCTCAGGCATACACCTATAAATACACTCTTGTGAGCTTACTTCTCTAGTGAAGAGGCAGGCAGCACAATTTTTTTTTAGTCCATCTTTGATGTTTAGATTTGCTTCTTTTGCTTCTTTCGCCATATTCATAATAGCTTGAGAGCATTCAGTCTCATCTTTAGTGACATATGAACATACATATGCAATACACTTGTAATGGTTGAATACCGGTTGAAGTCTTCGTTGGCAGCAAATCCTTTTACACCAGTAATGAAGTAGCGGTTGGTAAAACAACTGTCGAGTTATCTCTTGAGATGGAGTTCGTAGTCGGAGTCAGGAGATATTGAAAAAGCCCACCCATATTGTTCTTTAGTAATATTAAGATCTTGAAGTATATCCTCATGGGTTAAAGAAGGGTTGTATTCTGGGTGTTACCAAAACGAAGACCTCGAAAACTAAGACCCAAGACCTAAGACCCGTCTCAGTTCTCGAGATTACGAAAACTAAGACCCCCTAAAATCGAATCCGTCGGAGTATAAAGTCAAATTGTAACCAAAGTAAGTCTAATCTGTCAAATTATCTCCTTTTCACCGTGTGCAGGTCAAATTTGATGGTAAATTTAGGAGTCTTTGTTTTCGTAATTTCGAAAACTAAGACCCCTCGTATTCTTCGTAATTACGAAAACTAAGACCCTCACCGTACCATTCTGTAAAATTTATACAAAGTCGAATTACGACCGTTCAAAGACTGTAATCCGTAAGACAACCAAAAAGCTACTATCATACTTGACGATCAGGCATGCGAACGACTCAAAATCCGATCTCCCGCTCCAAAATCTACCGCCTGCGCATACGTTATTCAGCTCTGTCAGAGGTAACGCAATCTCGGTCGCAGAGACACGAAGAATAACATCCATCTCCAATGAAAAGCCAGTTTTATGATTTAAGGGATAAACAACAAAATGAAAGATCAATAGGGGTAAGGAATATTTTCATTGTACAATTATACGTAGGTAGTTTATGGCTTTCATCTTTATAAAGCCACAGTGCTGATATGATATGTCTGCAAATTTTTATAAGAAGCGAAACGTCTAGCACGAGTATGATATTAGTTTTAGGTCGTCTTATGAAGTATAGTCTTTGAATGGTCGTAATTCGACTTTGTAGAAATTTTAAAGATTACGAGAACTAAAACCCCTAAATCTACGGTTAAATTTGGGACGGTACAAAACGTGGATCCCCCTTCTGGACCCCTTTCTGGACCCCCTTCTGGACCCTTTTCTGGACCCCTTCTGGACCCACTTTTGAAACCCCTTTTGGACCTCCCCAACTAGATGGAGAAAGGATGAAAACAATAAATACCTGGTGCATCTTAGGAGGTCGTCATCAAAGTGGCATTTCATGCTAGAAACATTTGGCTGAATCTTTAAAAAGTGCCACTAGAAGTGTTAATTCTCCCTGTGCTCTCATGGAATCCATTTTGTTTCTAAGTTAGGGTGGAGACCTTGGCACAAGGCTACAAAACCTCCGGTCTTTTCCTCCGATCGACCGATCAGATTATTCCGCCATTTCGATTGCATCATCTCATGTCCTTGGCTACCACCGCTGACCAAAACAATTGTGGTCACCATACACGGAGCTCTATGGTGGAACCTTGAAGATAAGTTGTGTGATTGTTTGGCGAGAAAATGTCGTAAATGTTTATCGATGGCCTCAGGAATGTGAAGATTGCATACAAAATGCGAAAAAATCACCCACCTACCTTCAACATTCCACCATAGAGCTCCGTGTATGGATGGCCACAATTCTTTTGGTCAGCGGTGGTAGCCAAGCACATGAGATTATGCAATCAAAAAGGCGAAAAAAATCTGATGGGTAAGTGAAATATTGTGAAAGTGAAAGATTCGATACCTTAATAGCAGCATAGGCTGAATTGCTAAGGCTTACGGTGTTACTAAGGTTGAGATCGGTCGTCAGCATTATCAGGCGCCTCTGGCAGCCACTTTAGTCCATGTAACGACTTCACCTTTTCCCCCCACACATCCCCCCCCAGGGGAGGACATCCATCACACAGTGATCTCGTGCGTGGGAAATTAACGTGTCCTACCCCTAACCCTGCAGGAGACGGGACCTCCATCTATTCGTCCTTATCCGAGAAGACTAGAATATCTATCCATTTCATTGATGTTATAGAAAGGTAGCAAATTCTCCTCAGTTATTGTAAGACCATGAGTATTGCTCCGGCCGAGGACCGGGGCTCGAGCCCTCGACCTCCCGCACAACACAATCCGGCACTCTAACCAATCGAGCTAACTAGGAGGCGGCCGATCAGAGGAAAATACCGGAAGTTTTGTGGCCTTGTGCCGAGGTCCCCACTCTAGCTTATAAACAAAATGACACCCACAATAGCACACGGGAGAATTAACATTTCTAGTAGCACTTTTTGAAAATTGAGGCAAATGTTTGTAGCATGCAATGCCACTTTGATGACGACCTCCTTAGTCGCACCACATATTTATTGTTTTCATTCTTACTTAATCTAGTTAGGGGGTCCAGAAGGGGGTTCAAAAGGGGTTACAGAAAGGAGTCCAGAAGAGGGGTCTACGTTTTGTACCGTCCCGTTAAATTTGACCTAAAACACGGTGGAAAGGATCGGACAGGAGATAATTTGACAGATTAGGCCTATTTTGGTTACAATTTGACTTTGGACTCCAACGGAATCAATTTTAGGGGGTCTTAGTTTTCGAAATCTCGAAAACTGAGACGATCTTAGGTCCTAAATCTTAGTTTTTGAGGGTCTTAAGTTTCGTAATATCCTTGTATTCTGGCTTAGTGGGATTAAGAATTTCATCTATTTCCTGTTTAATCAGACAAAAAATTTATTTTCCCTCTTGTCAGTGTGGCTGTTTTTATGCCTTCATTCATATCTTCATGTAAAGGTTCAGTAACAATTGTACAGTCTGTAAAGAATTGACCAAAATTGAATCCACATGTAGTGTTTTTATATTTTCTACATGTTTTGCTATGGCTGTGTGTTTGATATTTCTTGACCAATTCATAGAGTTCAGGACCAGTGTCTCGGTCTTGTAAATATGCTTACACTTGCTGCATGGTCAATATACTATATACTCTTGCGTAGTTTCATGGGTTCATTTAGGGCAGTCATCTGTCCATATCAATGCGTGCAGATGGGGAGAACCTCTCATTTTAATTTCTGTACGGGGAACATAATGTACTATTTGCCAATTTGATTTGCATTACCTAGTAAAATCTCAGTAAAGAATGTTTCTACTCTGTACTGGAAGTGTTTAGCTACTATAACTGGATTGAGATTCAGAAGCCTGGATCCCTCATCATAATTATGATAAAGCTTTAACTTCCTCATCACTCATGTTTTTGCCATTAGCTCGAGCAATAATCTAAGATAATTCAGGCCGTCTTAAATCAGTACATTAGAGTGTCATGAGCCATGTCGGTATATCAAGCTGTTTTATCATTGCTACTACCTCATACATGAATATTTGCCAGTATGGAGGAGAGCCGGCTAGAATTTGTCTCAGAAATAAGTAGGCTTGATCTTGATAAATAAGGTTCTGCAGGAATTGTGCATTTCACCTGACTTGTCATGCTGTAACACTCTGACCATGAACCTTAACCTCTTCAGAGCAATATTCATGCTTTAAGATATTGTTTCTGCTCAATAATGAACTGTGCATAGAAAAGGTACTCTTATTTGTAGTAAACCGCCCACTGTAATGCCACAGTCTGGCCCTAAAGTATTTTAGTGGTGATAATTTAACATCTCTTTCAGTAGTGTAACCAAATTTACCATTAAGAAATAGTTCTGGGAATGCAAGTTCTTCACATTGTTTATCAGTCATTAAAGACACTGGGTGTTTGTTTTCTCCAGGGGCTGCATTGTAAATTTCTTTACCGGTAGAGTTATCGGAGTTCTGTTCCTCAGCAACGTACTAGAGGGTAATCTGGAATGACTGAATGTAGACATGTCTCATTGGCAGTTGACCCATGCTCATTTAGAGGGTCTTTCACTTCTTCATTTTGGACTTCCATGTTGTTACTAGGAGGAGTATTGTTAGCGAGACTATTTACTCTTACATCTACAGAATGATCAGAATTTGTACTATCTACTGCATTTTCAGATGTATTTTTTTCTAAATTGCTTTGAGGAGAGTTTATTGGTAATGAGTTTGTGTGATCAACCTCCTTGTCATTCATTATACTTGTCAGTTCCGTGCTAATATTTGTGCAATCAATCTGTATACCTTTGTAAAGGTATTGGCTTTTAACCAATTTAGTGCTGTTATTATGAATATTCTGGTCTAACTGCTTCAAAATAAGCATGACCTCTAAATTGATCTTTTCTTAATAATTTCAAAAGAATAATACCACATATTTTAGGGGGACAAGGCTATATGTTACATCTTTGATCACAATCAACTGGTACATTACAGATTGCTTCTTTAATCTTTCTTTGTTGTCCCTTGGACATCACTACTATTTTTTCAAATAGAATCCGCCATGCTATTATAACTAGCTCTAGTTTTTTTAAGACCTTTAAGTTCAGTTGGTACATCATCAACATATAAATTGTTTACAGTTTACATGGAACCTTTCCTTGAATAGCTTTTGAGTGACATGTCTTGCAGAATATAAATTTTTTCATCAAACGATATTAGCACATTAAAAAGATGCCGAGAAGGGTACCCATTTGAGACCAATAGCAATACAGATTTCTGATAGAGCATCCTATTGCACACACAACATATGTAAAGTGGACTTTCCTTAATATTCTTTTTAAATGTATCAATGAATGAATCCCCGCTTTTACTTTTATTACCACAGTACTTTTGTTTCTGTTTCTGAAGTAATTCTTCTTTGCTGCATCCATTGTTTTGTATTTTTCTGCTTGTTTATTTAATAGGTCTTGCTTCTCTGCTGAATCCATAGTTTTGTATTTTTCTGCTTGTTTGTTTAATAAGTGTTGTTTCTTTGCTGAATCCATTGTTTCTTGTCGTTTTGCTCGTTCGTTTTGTAATTCAAGTTTATTTGCCTGTTTCTTTTTCTAATAACATTCTCTTTTTTGACGGTTCCATTGCTTCATAAATTAGTTTTTGTCTTTCATTTGTCTTTATCATTTTCCTTGCAGCACTCGCAACAGCTTTAGCTGAACATGTCACAAACTGAATTTTGTAATACCCTCTAGCATTATTTTGTAATACCCTCTGGCATTATTTTGTAATACCCTCTGGCATTATTTTGTAATACCCTCTAGCATTATTTTGTAATACCCTCTGGCATTATTTGATTTTTGAATATTGCTGATGGCCACAACAAGAGAAGCAGTGCTATTTACAGTTGTAGTATCTTCAATTAGAGGCAGTTGACTTTCAGTAAGTACCAAGAGGGAATACTCGTGTTGACCTTTTTGTGGGTTTAAAAATACATGTCGTGCAAAAAACTGAAAATCACATAGAAAACCCTGTGCATTCAACTATTATTTCCTACAAGATTTTTGAGAATTGATTTGCTGTCCACTGAATCATGTAACAGTATCTGATTGTGCGTTTACATAATGGGACAATTTCTAGGTCACGCGTTGTTTACATAACGTGAGTTGTCACGTGCAGTATCTTTCCCGCCGTTTTGCTGTATGTATTACTGTGGTCCTAAATAAATAGTTGAGTTAAAAAAAAAAACAACACTTTACAAATCAGACAATATTCCTTCACTGTAATCACTTTTAAGATCTAAAATTGCTTCAGTTCCACAAATATCAACACTTTTTTGGCAAATCATCTGATGATAAATACTTGTTCAAAGATGAATCAACAGACAGCAACTGCAGTACATCTTATTGTCACGACAAAATTGTTCATGGAAAATTTTCGGATATGAGTGGTTGAAAGGCTGTATCTTAGGGTGTACAGTACTGATATCCTTCTATTGTAGCTTCTTGATGAATAGTACCAGTGTAGCTCTCACTATATTGAAGTTCTTACTCTCGAACACATTTAAAATTGTGGGTAATTTCGTCTGCATTAAAAATGGTTGTCAACTGAGACAAACTTGAATACAACTGATTTCCAATATTCATTGACACCAGATCTTGATAAGTAGTTTTTTAGAAAAGCTTTTCAAGGTAAAAATTAGTGATAATAATTTTGGACGACGTTTGGACCTCGCTGGGGTCATTTTCGAGCAGATGAAAAAGAAAATTGTTACATATATGTACTAAATTCAAGACGTGGGAATGATAAAGGCGATAAAATATGGAAATATGTAAACGCTAGACGTAAAATCATTAGCAGAATTGATTCCCAGAATTGAGGTCATTAGCAGAATTGATTCCTTGTTTGTTATTGCAAATCAAAGAGCATAAACTCAATACAACACATTGTTGTCATGAATTTTGTCCAAATTGTTTTGCATGGGTCAATGTACATTGGAGTAGGACCAGGGTCTTTCTCTATCTATGAACTCAGTTGAAATTTATAATAGTTTGATATGAGTGTCTGACTCTTATAAAGAAACATGGGTCTATTACAAGAAAACATTGATAAATACCGACTTGCTCTATACTTCAATTTAATTATCCTTTGATATATCCTCACAGAACAATTCAGCAAATACTTTTTCCCTTGTTGTGTAACTTTATTTAATCTTACTCTCCTCCTATTAAGCTTACAAACATTCTTTATAACTCTTCTAACCTTCACATAACGACGTAGCCAAGAGGACTTCGGTATGCTTCACAGGCGGCCCAAACGTACTGTGTGTGACTTTGGGGCGTAAAGTTCATTAACGGCAATAACTAACATATTAAGATCGCGTTTTAAGCGTACGTGTAGGCCGTTAAAAATGGACATATTAAAAAAGAAATAATAAGAAAAAATTTAAAAGGATAATAATAGCGAGGAATAAAACAAGTGAAGTCTCCTTATCCTTTTTTTCGTAGCCGCTTTGTTGCCAACGGTCGTTTTAACGCTGTTTTGGCGACTTGCTTTATAACGCGTGCGGTGTCACCAGGCAACTGTCTAATAGGAAAAATTATAAAAAAGAATTAAAAAAAAATTAAAAAGGAAAATAAAAGCGAGGAGTACATCGCATGAAGTCTCCTTTCCTTTTCTTCGTAGCTGTTTTTCTCGTTTACGGTCCATTTAACGCTGTTTTGGCGACTTTCATTTGCATAAAAGACTCTCCCAGGGGATTTTAGGAAGGTTGCTCTATTGTCAAACAACACCGTCTGGGAAGTCGTGCGTGTAATTCGACCCGAAGTGCATTGATATTTGAATCCCGTAGTTAGGGCAAAACGATTACGAGTATCTACGAAGCGATTTTTCCAGAATTGGTGGTAAAACGGAGTGTCTCTCAGATCGATGTAGCGGAATTTGGAAACTTTTGCCACTGGAACGGGTAGGTAATAGCTAAGCGCTCTCGAAGGTGGAAATTTGAGGGAGATTGGTCGGCTTTTGTAAAATTTAGCGGCCTTCGAGTGACGACGGTTGGTGTTCGGGACCGGTTAAAGTTTCCAACCTTGGGTTTTTTTATACACATTTGACCGATAGCGGCCACACGCTTAACAATGAAAGTATAGACACACATATCAAACTATTATATAAAATTTCAACTGAGTTTAGAAATAGAGAAAAACCCTGGTCCTACTCCAATGTACATTGACCCTGCAAAACAATAACGGCACCATAAAGCCAAGCTAATGAGTTGGTATTTGGACAAAATTCAAGACAACAATGTGTTGCAACGAGCTTATGCTCTTTGATTTACAATAACAAACAAGGAATCAATTCTGCTAATGATCTCGTGTCAATAATGAATATTGGAAATCAGTTGTATTCAAGTTTGTCTCAGTTAGTCAGACAATCATTTTTAATGTAAACAAAATTACCCAGTTTAAATGTGTTCGAGACTATGAACTTCAATAAAGTGTGAGCTACACCAGTACTATTCATCAAGAAGCTACAGTAGAAGGATATCAGTACTGTAACCCCTAAGATAGAGCCTTTCAACCACTTATATCCGAAAATTTTCCATGAACAATTTTGTCGTGACAATAAGATGTACTGCAGTTGCTATCTATTATAAAGGTTATGTCGACTTGAAAATATGCGATTCTCAGGCAAGGGATATTCATGGTAGAAGCCATCCTCAAGGTACATGTGTGCTGCTTGAAGTGTCATCACTGAATAGCTTAGCATATTATTTTCAGAGTATACATAACAATGATATATTTGAGTTAAAAGGGGTTAAAATTAATAAAGTTCAAAATAGTACCTTTTTCAGAGTCATGCCTGTGAAACCAGAAAGTTCAATGTGAGTTGCACCGTTGAGGCATTGTGTATGGTTGGACGAATACGCTCCTGAACAAATTCCTTCAGTTTTCTGCCCTTTCTTCTGAGACGTTTCAGAGTAACTTCTGGTATTCTACTGGGTTCTTGATCACGGCTAAATACACGGTTGTGTTTACATGTAAACAATACGAGATAACTCGTTTGATATAGCAGATTTCGCTTGATATTTCACGATAGAAGGTTCACTCGTAAAGGATTGCTCGTAAATTGATTTCTCGTAAATTTTGCGAACCGACCCGTTCCCAAACCGCTCCACAAGTTTTAGTGTGGGTCTACTGCGAACGGTGTGTGACTTTGTATGTATATTGAGCGTAATAGCCAACGAATTTCTTTCGCGTACATCAGTAAGGAATTGTCCACGAAGGCAGCCATTGCTTTAAACCCTGCGCACTACGGTTCATTCTACGCATGCGCGTATATTTCACGCATGCGCTGTAGTTGAACTACGTTTTGTGACTGAACGCACAAAAAAAAAATAAATAATAAAAAAATCATGCTGAATTCCTACCTCGAGCGTTTCCTTCGGAAAACCCGAGTAATAACATTTAGAACCATGTCAGTGAAAATATAATTCTCGGGACAAGAATACCTACAAGCTAAAAGCGGATTCATCCCCATGAAACAAGGACAAAAATAATTATTTAAGCGCTTTTAAAGTGGATTAATCGTGTCTCTAAGGAGGCTGGATATAGTTTTTCACTTTTCTGATGCAAGATATCTAAACTAAAATTATCAAGCTTAGCTTTAACGAATCGCGATCACATTTTTCCCTAAAATAAAGATATTATTGAAGAATCAGTTTGTTGTAGATATATTGAAAACCTCGTTGCCATGGCAACGTTGCTGGTTTGCAATGCTGGGCCCAAAATTAGACTTGACTTGAATTTTCTTAAAAATTGGACGATGAATTTATTTTAGATTTTGCATGCGTCCTTTGACTGTCTTGGTCTTCTTGGCTGCTAAGTTTAAAAGAATTCTGCCAAAAAGTTTAAGGAAAAGGGGCCTTTTTTTGAATTCATCGTTAGTTCTTTTACCCTCTGACAGAATTTATTCGAATTTTTGTAAAACACCCACAGAGCAGTTCAAAGTTAACGTGCAAAAAGTAAAAAAAATTCACCGAGCGGAAACGGAAATACGTAAGTCTAAAGTTTCAAATTTCTGAAAATTTCTACTCGACAAGATGGGAAATTGCACATGCGCAACATTTGTGTCACGCCACGACACTTGCCACGGACGCCACAAGGTGTTGGACGTCTTCTTCGCCGAACGTCCTTCTCGCTCTTCTAAAGAGCTTTATTTTGCTAAGAGAGGTTCACCTTCCGCCTGGAAATGGCTGCTGCTCTATTTTCCTTGAAAGTGCTGGATTATTTTGTGCAAAGTGTCGGGATGTTTTGTTCCTCTTGGAGCTGATCGACGCGATGTGGTTGGCGATTTGCTAAGAATGGAGACCAGTGCTTCCTTCCCACCGTTGTTGTAAAGATCTTTTAAGTCATCGTAACACAGACCGCTTTCTGCAATTTTCTGAATGATGTTTTCTTCGACGAGGAGCCCGTTATCGCCCTGTGAATAGGGCTTGTCTTTGAAAGTTTACATGCGTTCGTGGCGTCCGTCAAGAAGGTCCGGGTCTACGAAAGCGAAGGAGGCGGATTTCACATGCTGTTGTTTACAATGCCAGCGCTTGTTAGCTGCAACGGGGATTGAAGGAGGACACAGTGGAGGGCACGTACATCTTCCAAAGTATCGTGTGCATTGAAATCTTCATAAAAAACAGCTTGATACACAGAAGGGAGATTGCTTTTACATGGTTTTCCGTCAGGATTGAGAAGAGCGTTACCACCTTTAGCGAGTGTTTTGATGAGTGTAAGGTTATCGGCGAAAAACAATTTCTTCGACGATAATGTTTCTTTATTTGAATTTCCAGCACATCGTCGGAGTGTAGGAGTGTCGAACACAGAAGAATTATGGTCAATTAAAACGGTGTGACAATGCATACTGCTGGAAAAGAAAGTGGTAAAAGATTGAAGACATTCGCTCAGGAGTGTACTGGAACATTCTCTTTGAGCAAAGTTCTCTCACCATTCACAGTTTTGACAGTGAGTTGTTTACATGAGAAGTGTAGCTGCTGATATCGCATGTAGGTAGCACCTATTTAGTGTTCCGGAAACCAGCCACGATATGAGAAAATAGCTCCGAAGATCGCGATCGTGTTTGCGGCCGGATTCACGCGTATTGTGGTCACTTGAGAGTGTTGTAGCTTTCCGTTTTTGAAACACACTACTAATAAAGTTAGAAGAAAGTGTCTACTAGGCAGAAGAAAAAGTGATTCTGGCCTTGGCGTGGCGGCCATGTTTGTTTGTTTGTGTTTTTGTTTTTTGCAACTTTTAAAATTCCCATGTAAACTAGAACCCAGTCTGGGCGCACCAAAGAAACTATATCCAGCCTCCTTAACTCGAGTTCAAGAGACATAAATATGGAACCAAAAACGCAACCATCGCAGCTAACCAAGTCGATCTTTGCCTTATCATTCTAAAGGATTGTCCGAGTATTTCGAATTATAAATAAATTCTGCGTTACTGAGTGCCTCCATAGGAACCTTTATCTGGAATGGTGTATAAATAACATAACATAACATTACATAACATAACATAATCTTTATTTCTTTAGATAAAATCACATATCCTAAGTTACAACATAAACTCACAAGGGAAACTATTACATGTCATATTTAAAAATTATCCTATTACTAAAAACGTTCTTAAACCTTTCAGTGGGGATTCTAGGGATAGCTCAAGAAGTACTTTAAAAGGTAACAAGTCGGCAAAAAATAAGCAGAATTTCAATTTTGACAAACGTATTTCATAAATAAGCTCAAAATCTGCTATTTTTCGCATTCTTCATTAAAAGACGGAGGTTCCAACAACACTGATCCTCGTTGTGTGAGCTGGGACACCTGTCACACAGGAACCGAGGTATGGCTACACTCACCATTAAGTTCTCTGAAGCTTAGTGGTAGAGCTCGAGCATCGAAGGGATGAGTCCGACGGTCTGAGGCTTGATTTATCATGAGAACTCAGAATAAATTTTTGATTTAACGGATGGTGACAGGATGGAAATGAAAATTCTCTTCTTTTTTTAATTTTATTTTTTGCAATTATAGCTGATGCCAATTTCGTCCTCTGTTCTTAGACAAGAATAAAATCAAGACGGTGAGCATGATTTGAGACAAGGCAAAGAGAAATTGATGATGATATCTTAAAGCATACGCAGCATCAGGAAGGAGATGTAGCTTTTTTTTTGGAGGAAAACGCTGATCAGTTTTTATTCGGCAGAATTTGTATTTAGAAGCAAATGTAATGACAGAGTTGTGTTTTCTTAGACAGTTCTCATTTAAACAGACACATTTTGAACCTCTATTTCACAAAATCAGTTGTATGGGCGTGCTGTGCTAACAATTCTACCATTAACTCAGCAAGTTATTCATATAACCTCTGGAAAAACAAAATGAAACATAAAAGAACAAAGAAACAGGAAATAGAGAAGAAAGAACGAGAAAAAGGAAAAATCTCTAGCTTAACTGCTTTTTTTTATACGCATGGACACGTTTGTTTTCACATTTACGTCACGTCTGCATTCATGTTCACTGATCATTTTTCTTTACTCTTCATGAGGCATCTGTTTTCCCTTTATTGGTAACTCTCCTTCTGGGTGTAATCGTGTAAAAGAAATCCATCCCCGTTTAGTCAAGAGGGCACCGAACAGTCAAGTCTTTCGTCGGCCTCTCTAATGAAGCTTCCAGCCATGGCCAATTACATCAGGTTTGTCTGCAACCTGAAAAGCGAAAAAGAGGAAGCTTTTTCACCTCAATATTAATATTTCAATATAAATCATTAAGTGTTCCCATGATCTCACCCCCCCCCCCCCAGATTCCCAACAACATTTACTTGAATATTCTCTCCATCTGAGATATGATATGCAATTATTTGTATTCCAATTAATCCAAGTCTCTCTTTATTCACGTGATACGATATCATGTAGCTTCTGTAAGTAATACTTCATTTTTAAACTTTTGATCTCTTTCAGTGTTTTCGTCTTCATTTGTCGTTTCAATGGAAGTAAGCGTGAATAACAGCAATGCAACCTCAAAGTTTCCTCAGCAACACTCCGACGATGGAGTTAAGGCCTTGAGCAAATTTCTCCTAATTGCCATAGCAATAGTTCTGGCTAATGGACTCGTGTTTGTCTTGTTTTACCGATGTCCCCGTCTACGCACGTCTTCCAACTATGTGCTTCTTAGTCTGGCAGTTTGTGACTTCAGTATTGGCGCTGTCGCTATTCCATTCTTCATCATTTATAATTTTGCAATTTTGCCAAAAGAATTGCACTATGGGATATACGCCTCACATATATTACTGGCTGTTTCAGGTGCTTATCACATACTCGTTATTACTGCTCTCAAGTACTTGGCAACTGTCAGACCACTGAAACACTACGTGGTGACCAAGAGATTGGTTTTGAAAAGTCTGCTCGGGGTTTGGATCATTTCTACGGTTTTTGCTGTCATTCCTCTTGTTTGGAAAGATACTGAAGCATCTCAGCGTTGGCAGACCATCCATACTGCAGTTTGCATTGTTGCAGTGTTCCTCATCCCGTACATTTTTATGACTTACGCGTTCATAGCCATGTTCAGAACGATTACGAAAAGGCAGCGACCATCTTTGGTGAATAAAAGGCCACGGAAGCAGAAGAAAAACAGAAGTGACCGAAAGTGTATCTCGGTTTTCGCAACTATGGCGATCATATTTGCATGCTGTTGGTTGCCCTACTTTATTATCATGTTATTAGTCACTGTAGAAATAAAAGTTCAGTTGTTTAATGTCATACAAGCATTTATGGTCATTCGATACATCACATCTTTCGTCAACCCTCTGCTCTACACATTTTTCAAACGCGACTTCTGGTCCGCCATAGGAAATATGATGCAGAACAAGAAAAACTTCAGTTCTCAAAGAAGTCAAAACGAGTCTCTTAATCTCACCAGGCGATTAAGGTCAAGTGTCAACAGTAGAAGGTCGACAATACTCGAAAGCGAAGAAGAAGGATCAAGAATGATTCGCGGAGGGAAAATGACATTTGGTGGAGAGCCATCTTATACAAGCCGTGTTTAACTGGTTTCAGGGTATGGAACAAGAAGGCAGAGTTAGTACCTCATATAAAGAGATCTAATTAGTCGCCACTGATAGCAATTATATGGTTAAATAAAGACATGGCTTCTAGATATTGTACATACCCAATAGGTTTGGTACGCTCCATTTTCACTCAAGGACGGAGATTGTACATTGTGAAATATTTCTTGCCCAAGAAACACAGCACATGGGAAAATCGACTGAGCCGGGCCGGATTGTTCAAAACACGGGATTAGTATGAATTTTTAATTCACTAGAATAGTTTAGCAAAGGGATTTTTTCTCCTTAATTTTTTTCTGGTTAGTTTCGAGTCATAATGAGATAAACCCCAACTAAATCTTAGCTCTTAAATAAGCTCTTCTACACGAGAAACTAAAGCCAAGGTTAAATTTGAATCCTAGTTCAAAATTAACTCGCCTTCGAACAACCCAGCCGAGAACTGAACGCTCCATGCCTATTAGATAATGTTTGGCTCATTAAACCAATCACATTGCAAAAACGGGAGTGTCTTAGTTAAAGAAGAAGTATGCATTAGGGACCATAGAATTTCCATCTCCGTAAACAAAAAAGGAATGTATGTCATTATGACGTTGGCGAGGATTGAGATTCCAAAGAGTGACCTGGCCTTACTTGAATTCTCCTCATATATGCAAAATTTTGCTGAGCAGCTTAGCCGCTTTACTGTGACCTAACTGAGTCTCTCCTCCGCATTTTTCTAACTCTTAGCCAGTGTTTGAATAATTAAGAAATGGAAATATGTTTTTTTTTTTAAATGATAACTAGAGCAGCATCGTTTTGTGAATTGGCGTTACGGTTTTGCTTGTTGGGTCAGGAAGTTCTTTAAAAATAGCGGCGTCCAGTTTTTGGAGCTCAAAAATGTCTTTTCAAAGGTCTGTTTTTTCTTTCGAAACGTAAGACCCGACGAGTGGTAAATCTTTAGACATACTTCTGAAAAGCGGAGAGAGAAAACATGTTCTTTACGATTCACTTGTTTTAGTCCCTTTTTTCGATTCGTGTGTACAACTAAAAACTTTCTTGATAAAAGGTTTTATTGAAACGAAAGGATAGAATCCAAACAGTTAATCAGGAAACCAGAGCTTTCTATATCGCACTTTTAAAAGCTGTTGGTGTAAAGCAAAAAAATTAGAGACTTGTATGATTTATTGATAATTACTGTACGCAGCCTACTTTACATTGTAATTGTACGGATGTACCATAATGTATATTAAGTATACGTTAGCTCCAATGTATATTGGAGCTATTTGCATAGCATTTTTTGTTGTTGCACAGCCCTTATTGACGACTTAATGATACACTAATAATAACTGCAATGGGAATTTAATAGCAATAAATTGATAATGATGCTGATAATGATAATATACAAGTATTGGATGAGGTTGAGCACGACATTTAACAATTATTCGCTGAGCCTGAGGCAGAAGACAGTCAAAACAAAGAAAATATAACGACTCTCGTGGTTTTGTTGTGCGACAAACACAGTTTTCTTTCCCGGCTCTCGAAATAAACAAGTCATTCACGATTCTTCTTAAAGCGAAGTATTTGTGCAACAATATAAATCCTTTATTGACCGAGCTTGTCAGATCAAGATAGCTGGATATTGGCCTCGCTCTTTTTTTGTATTTTAAGGAACCTCTACTTCACCTCGGTCTATAAAAAGAACACGGCAGATATCCAACCATTTTTACCTCACTGTGGTCAATATCGCACGAATGTCATGTGAAACTGAATTCGATGACTGTTTTATTGTAAAATTTGTAAGGAGACACCTTTCTCTAGCTCTCGAGCTCTCTAGATGTGTGACTAGCTCCTTCACGAGTTTAAAAGTGTTTTTTAGTGCCACAAAGTTGGTGGTTATCGATGGCATTAAAGTACACCTCCTTTGTTTGGAGAAATAGCGCTCAAACTGTTTCAAATGTTCTACTCAAAAGATCTGGCATAAAATAATTGCCTTACTAAGCGTTCTAATTTTTCTATCGTTTTTCAAAGAAGGGTCTTACAGCCACTTCGAATTTCCCGCTGCCGTCATCTTGAATGGTGCGCAATGCACTCTGGGCTGTTGACGTGTAATGGTTGCTCAGTTTAGTCGGGGACTTGTTAATGCCATACTTCTTCTAGCCTCCCTCGCAGCGGTTTTTAGTCTCGTCACGCAACGCTTCTCCCCACAAACCTGGGTTTGCTTGACGAGAATAAAAACGGCTGCGAGGGAGACTATTCTTCTTCCGTCTGAAAAAACATTTTTAGTAAATATGCCACAGATCTTCCCCATCAGTTGGAGCCGGAGTGCTCTTCAAGCGAATATAGACAGGAAAGCGAAGTAGAAGATGAAGAATATGAAGGAGCGTGAGATTTTAATTGTGAAAATGTCGACCGCCAATCGAACACTTCATGGTGCTTATGCGAAAGATGTCCGTAATGCCAACAGGAGTCAAGTCAGTGTGCTGTAAAGAGCTGCCATTTTTCTCTTGAATGGTCGAAGATACTCTGTGATCCAAAATCTTCAACTGCGATTTGTAATATTTTCATATAAAGAAACTCTTAATCAATAATAAAACTGGGAGCAGCTTTACTTGACTTCTTTGTTTTGTTTTGTTTTGTTTTTTATTTAAGATCGATTCTTTTTTTAAGTTAAACTGATACTGTTGTTTATTTATCGTGTCAATCCTTCGGTTTGATTTTGGTATGACTCTACATAATTTACCAGAAAGATCGAATATAGGTGATTTGCAACTAATCTCTAGAGACACAGGTAACAATGGTGAAAGGAAGAAATGCTGGTGGACGAACAAAAGGAGCCAATGAGATATCTATTGTTTACGTTCACCAACATGGCGGCAATGACGTAAAGTGCAAACCACCGATACATCAGCGGTGACTTGGGCATTCCGTTTTAACCTATTCAGTCTCGCCATGCTAGTTACCAAGACAGAATTTCTCCCTACAATATCAATGCAGTAACCAATAAGACAAATCATGAGAATAAAGAAAAATGACAATAGTCCATTTTACAGTTGTGTGCTTGGTTGCCAAGCCTTTGAACGGGAGTGAGGCTAGGAGTGACCTTGTTATGATACAAACCTTGCTGCCTTTCAAAAGTAAATCACTTTGTTAGCATGCTAACTAGATACAGGTCTCTATCACAACATGGTCACCTTCAGCCTCAATCTGAATCAAAGGCCTGGCAACTAAGTACACAACTGTAAAATGTAATAATTTGGATATATCAACAAAGTTGAAATGGTAAATTGGCCACCGTAACGATTACAAAAGCTGACGTTTCGAGCGTTAGCCCTTCGTCGGAGCGAATGACGAAGGGCTAACGGTCGAAACGTCAGCTTTTGTAATCGTTACGGTGGCCAATTTACCATTTAAACTTTGTTGATATATCCAAATCATTTCGTTACTCCCACCGACGCAGTCCCAAACAGTTTCTTTCGAAACTATCAGCCTTTATTCAACTGTAAAATGTCCTATTAGGGGATTATTATCATTTGATCTAATACCAAGTTCTCCAAAAGATCACCGGAATAGTTACACGGATGACGGCAAGGAGAATTACTATTGAGAACGTGGGACTGAAAAGGTTAAATGTCTTGCATTATAAGCAAGATTATGGTAGCTTTTAGACCTCATGATTAATCTTTACTGCCTTCAAACGCCCACTTTTTTTTATGGTGAAAGCACCGCACTTGCTATCTTCGGCCTCAAAGCAGACCGTCTCCTTACCATTTATTTTACGCCAGCCTTCTGAGATAAGATATCAAAGATGAACCGGCTCTATCTGTACATTTCATTCAAATTGTTCGGCAGAGCCATATCGATATACAGGTACGACACATACAACTATATAGGCGCATATGCATCAACAGGGATTTCCAATTAGGGTTATCAATTGTGCTCAGAAATATTCAGCTAATTTTCCATGGTACTTCCATAGTAAGCCTAGATGACCTTACCTCTCTCACAGAATATATCCATCTTTTCCGTTGCCATCTCATTTCTTTCGCTCGCTTTGATCTCTGTGCATGAATCATCTGGAAGCTCCTTGATGGAGCCGAGAGAGACTGTGCCAAAAGAAAGTGAAAAGATTCCTTCCGCATAATAATGTTCTGGTTCACCTAGAAATTTCGTAGATATTTGGCACTCTCTGATATGAAATTATCTGCCTTTTATTTTTTGTTTCAAAGTTCCTTGCATAAGAATATTTCTTCTTCATTGGGCTCGCAAGGATGGTAGGTTTATAAGGGCTAATATTAAATATAATCAAATCCTGAAACGAGAAAAATTGCCGTTTATAATAATGTCAATTACAACTTTCGACAACGCTTTGGCATGCAATTTGCCCAAGGAGTAATTTAGGCGTGCACGGCCTTTGTTAGGCTTTAGCTTTAGCATTTGAAGAAACAGCTTTTAAAACTCGCTGGTAGATCCGCGAAAAACTAAAAAATAGCGCAAATAACAACTTGCAAGGCCTTTGTTTCTTAAATATGCGCTGATAAGTTACCGAGCTTGGGCAATATTCCCTGTGGATAAAGGGACGCAAACCTGAAGCCGACAAATAGAATCCAACTAGTGTTCGCTTCGCTGCTTATACTGATTACAGATCTAGAATTTGTTCCCTTCTTCAAGTAACTGTCCCGAGAACAATCAGCATTTTGTGCGATGAGGATCTTTAATTTGAAAAACTTCTCTTCATAATTTGTGGATTTCTGTAAGGTGGATAGACAATGCTTCTGAACCCAACGCTTTCATGTCCATACTTAAAAAAAATATATGTTTTCCTTCACGCCCGTTCGACCGTCAAAGGAGAAAATAGACATAGAGAAGATTAATAACGTGCAGCTGTTTCAGGATCCGGAGAAATGAAGTAAATGGCGCACGAACAAGCCGAAGAAAAGGGTTTAAACGTGCCTTACGAGGTGAAATAGCATTTCATCACAATTATTTGATATATCCGTTCAAAACAAGTCCCATTTGGATTGCGTTCTTTCGTGCGCAACACTGTTGTCAAGGTTGCGGCAGCAATAGCATGTAATAACATGTGATTAACCTAGTCATTATTCCTCACAGCAGGACTCCATCGATGAAAATAACCTCTTCTTACTTTTTAAAAAACATGATCTTGGAACGGTTTACACTCACCCTCAAACATTTTAGCGTACCAGGCGCAGATGAAACATTTTGCTCTTAAATCTTACAATTTGAGATTTAGTTTGCTCGAACAGTGTTTCAGTGTATGGCACAACAGTTCTTCAAGTGAGGGTGCCTTATACCGCTTTCAAAAACTCAGTCGCGTGAAAATATTTTACCTTTTCACGAGTCACGGAGTTTGTTCAAAACTGTTTCACGTTCACTCGAAATTCGAGGCAATCACCTCATTCAATATTTTTAGTTTTCCTTGTCTTGACGAGTCCTAGCGACAACAGAGATCGTAATGTCTTATTTCATCTGTTTAAGAACTACTAGTAGTCTGTTTTATGATTTTATTCGATTCAAAGCAAGTCCTCTTAGTTTCAAAACCCTGGTCGAATCCTAACCGCAGCCGTTGAAGAACAATACTTATATTTCCAAAATAGCAGGAAATTCCACGCGCAAAACAAGATGGTTCTCTTATCAGATTTAACTCTGCTCTCAATTTACAGTTCATGCTTACGTGAAAAAGAAAAAAAAATTGTTCACGTGGACACGAAAAGATAAAATAGCTTCAATCACGATTCACGAATAAAGGAAAAGTCAAATCACGATTTACGAAAAAAAAAATGACCCAGTCACGCTTCACGTACTAAGTAGTGGGACTCTCTTGAATATCTAAGGCAAACTTCTTCGAAATCTTCCGAAGTTCAATTCTATTGACTAATCCCTTTCTGTTTACCCATGTAGAAAGTGTTTGGTTTCCCTCACGCTTGCTGGGTCGTACAGGAAAAATATTTGTAATTTTGTAGGAAACTAAGAAGAAATAAGGCTAATGATTGTGCAAACATACCCCACTTTGGTGTTTACTATATTCCAGCCAATTCAAAACAACCCCCTGTTTGTATCGAGTTCTTTCGGAGACAAAGCCGGTTGTCTAGGCTGTGATGAGCATTTCAATTAAAGCATCCATCGTCTATCTTAGGCTTATCACGCCTTTGGAGCTGATCTGAGCTGAAAAGTTAATCATTGCAACTGGTTTTTAGTACCTAATAAGACGCCTTCACTGCATAAACCATTTAGCTCTGATAGGGATAAATAACAGGTTTCGAAATGATACAATTGAAAAAAGAATAAGTTTTGTTCAGTTTCCAAAAAAAAATTATCACATGTAAACGCTTCAATTTAATTGGCTTCTCTAACTTTTCATATCCTAAGTAGAGGGTCCCCTATACCCTTTTATAAAACCCAGTCACGTAAAAGTATTTGGCCTTTTCACCCATCACGAATAATATCCAGAACTCTTTCACGTTCACGCGAAATACAAGACAATTACTTTGAAGTACTATCATACTTTTCTAGTCTTGCTCAGTCTTACGCGACAAAAGTTGATGTAACGTCTCATCATAGTTGTTGAAGAACCAGTAGTGGTCTGTTTTGCGACTTTTATCGAACCAGGGGGTGGGGGGAGGGGGGTGGCTCATCGAAATAATCATGAACCATAAATATGGAGGCCCATCTTTTCATCATGGGCCATAGGGTCAATTAAGTTAGACTGATACTGTTGTTTATTTATCGTGTCAATACTTCAGTTTGCTTTTGGCATCACTCTACATAATTCGCCAGAGAGAACGAATATACATCAGCGTTGACTTGGAAATTCCGTCAGTTTAACCTGTTCAGTCTCACGAGTGATAAAGAAAGATGAAAATGAGGGGATTATAATTATATCAGTTAGAACTTTCAAGGCTCTGGCATGCAATTGCCTAGGGAGAAATTTAGGTGTACACAGCCTTTGTTAGGCTTTAGCTATAGCATTTCGAATAAACAGCTTTCAAAACTCGCCGATAGATGTCAAATAAAACGATAAAGTAGCGAAAATACCAACTTGTAAGGCTTTTGTTTCTTAACCTGAAAAGTTGCCTGACAAGTTGCCGAGCTTGAGCAATATTCCCTCCTGATAAAGGGACGCAAAACTGAAGCTCGACCGATAGAAACCAACCAGTGTTTGCTTCGCTTCTTATATTGCATACCATGATTTTTCCCTTCTTCAAGTGACTGTCCCGAGAACAATCAGTATTCTTTGCAACGAAGATCTTTGGAAAACTTTTCTCACACGTTGTGGATCTGAATTATATTGACAGTTATTGCTTCTGAACCCCGAACGCATTCATGTCCCCACTTCAAAAGAATGTTTGCTTTCCCTTCCCGCCCGTTTGACCGCAAGAGAAGAAATTAGACAAAGAGAAGATTAATAATGTGTAGATGTTTGGGGAGAAATGAAATAGATGGCGCATGAATAAGCCAGAGAAAAGGGTTTGAACACGCCTTATGAGGTGAAATAGTATTTCATCACGATTGTTTAGTATTTCCATTAAAAACAATCCTCATCTGGATTGCGTTCTCTTGTGCGCAACACTGTTGTCCAGGTTGCGGCACGTAATAGCATGTAATTCGTCGCTCCGACGAAGGGCTAACGCTCGAAACGTCATCTTTTGTAATCGCTATGGTGGCCAATTTACCATTTCAAGCATGTGTTTAATTAATCTTTATTCCCCAAAGCAGGATTCCCTTAACGACACTAACCTTTTATTTTTTTTTTTAAAAAACATAAATTTAGAACGGTTAACACTCGCTTTCGAACATAAAATCTTGCGATTTTCAAGTCTATTTACCATCTCTTTCTGTTCACCCGTGTATGAAGTGTTTGGTTTCCCTCACGTTTTCTGGATCGTAAGAGGAATATTATTTTTAATTTTGTAGGAAATTAAGGAGAAATGAAGCAAATGGTTGTATAAACATACCCTAAGGTGGTATTTACCATATTTCAGCCAATTCAAAACAATCGATATTGGCCCCATCTGTATCGAGTTCTTTCGGAGGCAACGCCGTTGTCTAGGTTGTGATGAGCATTGGAATCAAAACATCCATAATGTACTTTGCTGGGCTTATCGCGTCTTTTAAGCTGAACTGTGTTGGAAAGTTAATGCAACTGGTTTCTAGTACCTAATAAGATGCATCCAGCGCATAAAACATCTAGTTCTGATAGAGATGAATAACAGGTTACGAAATGATACAATCGAAAAAAGAATAAGTTTTGATCGGTTTCCTAACAAAATTATCGTATGCAAACACTTTGATGTCATTGGGTATCATTCATATCTTAAACTTATCTTGGGTGTCATTCATATCTTAAACAGTTAACCTTATATATAGGCGCATCTTCGAATTCGTTCATCTGCACAATCGTTCTTGTCCTGTTGAAAGACACTGTTCTCTACAACGTTACTGGTAGGTTCCTATCTCCAGTCTTAAGGTAACATGTCTCTTACAGCTTCCTCAACGAAAATTTGTAAACTGAAGAGATCAATCCATCGATCCAAAGTAAAAAACTTGCCATATTTCAAAATCTGGTGTGGGTAAATAGCAAAAAATTGTTGATCACGTTAGTAGGTCAACGGCGTAGCGCTATTTGCTAGGATGAATTCCTGCAGTTTGATATAATCATTTCTGCAAATTTATTTATTTCAATTTACAATGTCCCATTATGGCGGCAGATTATCGAACTGAAGATGAGCAAATTTTATACCGTGTCGAAATAGATGCTTCTTTCGCTCGAATCCGAATTATCCAACCAACACGGATTAGTTGCCTGACATCACACATGGTCATTCACGTTTAGGTGATAAGTGAAATAGGAGACGTGGTGATGGAGCTGGCGATAGGTTTTTAGGAAAGAGTGTGCTAAGTTCCTGAAGTGGTGAATGTGGCCGATAAATACTAAAACAAGGAATTGACGACTGAGAGTAGAGCGTCCCACAAGTTTGGTACAAACAAACACGAAGAAGCTCCTCATCCGATCTTCTAATCTGATGATTTTTTTTTTTTCGTTTCTCTCGTTTGTTAAAATGTGCCTTCATTTTCGTAGTAATTCATAGTCGCTTTCGTTCGTTTTTCTCTAATGAACTACAGTAAATATTTATTTGCGATCCAAAATACGTTCATGTAATGAAAGGCAAAAGTCCCAATTTTGGTTAGCTAGACATAATCTCTTTCTACTGATAAGATGAGAACTTACATTTTTTTCCAGTGCTTTCGTAATAATCCGATAACGCAACGCTCCTTTACATTTTGCGAACTCAAATTCGAATTGGAAGAAACAATACTCCCAATGAAAAATTACGGAGGCGAAGGATGGAATGATCTTAGTAGCTGAGCTGTGAATCTTATTAATTCTGTAGCGTATCTTAAATTTTATTTTATTATTGTTTTCTTTTTTTCTCTCAATGAAAAGGAAGGATATTGGCTACAGATTGGGGCTGACCGAGAATTGAAAAAAATGTTGTCGTGGCTCAATTTATCTATTCCACAGATCTTAAGTCCAGCCAAAATGAGATCCATTTTTGTTGTCTCACTGCTTGTGCTGATTTTGATGGAAGGAAGCAGACCTGTCATGGGTGGAGGAAAGAAAATAAAAAAAACTGCAAGCCAGGGTGAAAGCATTGGAAGAGTGCCAATGTACGTATAACATTGGCAAGTTGTACATAGCTGTAGAATGTTTAAAATACTAACAAATCTTGATCTCATATTTAATGTGACATTGACGTAATACCCTTCACAGTGAACTTTATTATGTAGATATTGGTGAATTACAAATTTATCTCGTGTTTCCAAAAATAACATCTTCACCATGTGCATTGAACTTACATTTATGTATTCTTGTTAACAAGCAAAGATAATAAAGTCGTCCTGCATGGTAACCAGCTGGTGACCTAAGGTAACCTAAGCTCTCTCGTAAAAGGCAGTATCAGCAGTCGAAAATATGAAATTCGTATCCATGTGCGACCATGTAAAATCCTGTATATGTATGTTTGAGCTATTCGAGTAAAGCTCAGGAAAGAGCTTTCGTATCTTGACTCTTTCACCATCATTTTGTTCTGTCCTTTTGAAGCCTGCTCCATGATTGAAGATCTCTTGAATAGAGTTGAAGCATTGGAAAATAGAACTCCACCACCTCCTCCGACAACAGCTCCAGCACCCCCTACAACGATGCCCGCAGGTAACACGAAGACAGTCTGACTTCTGATTACTTTTCAAACATTTTAAACTTGGCAAGTTAAGACAGGAAACAACATTCTTGATTTAAATACATAGATATCATTACGCTAGCTCTAACGAACGAGATTACTAAACGAGGTCTGCCCAGTTTCCTGAGAGCTAGCTGCAAAAGCACGAAAAATATATGCAAATTATGTTCCACGAGATCATGAGCACGTTGATATAAACAAAACAAGACCAGCTCCTTTCTGAGCCGGTCAGCGGTCCTTTATGGGCTGCTGTACACAAGCACAGCTTGTATTCTGGTAACTTTTGACACAAAAAACTGAACTTATAAACTCTATAATTCTATAGGCAATCATTTTCATTAGAAGAATGGATTAATAGTTAATTAATCTTGTAATGAAAAAAAAATTAAAATCGAAGAAAAAAATCACAAAGAATTCTACATCCCGTGCTTACGTGTCAATGTAGAAAGTTTCGGTGAAAGAGATGTACGAAAGAAAAACAAAACATTTGGTTAGGCATCCACTGACAAGAAAGTGGTCGCTAAACAACAGCGATAATGTATGTCCGTGATGCCCATTTACCATGCAGAATAAGTCTGAAACTGATCTTGTAGGGATGCAGGGTAGGTGGATATTTGTCGAAACTATTTGAGTTGTTTCTTTTTTGTACTATAGAATGCAAAAGCTATCAAATCCTGGCAGATGCAAGCAGGAATGTCAACCACAGTGAAAGTCCACTCTTATGCGATCAAAATCTTACTCCAAACTGGTATCGCTTCCAAGGAGCGGCCGGAGTTAAAATGCCTACATCTTGCACCCAAACAAGCAAGTGCGGTACCCACGCCACTGGATGGCTGAGTGGCGGTCATCCCTCAGTGGAAGACGGTAAAGTCACTAGGAAGGTCTGTTTCTCGTGGGACAGTTGTTGTACTTGGTCGATCGACATCCAGGTGATAAATTGCGGCGATTTCTATCTTTACTACATCGAAGGAACACCCCCGGAGCACCGATGCAATTTGCGCTACTGTGGTACCGACTAAGAAAGTTCCGTCGTGACCAGGACCTGTGGTTTTAAGTAAAGGGGATTTAATTAGTGTTTGGGATAAAATGAGTATTTGCTTGACTCAATGCTAGTTTTCCGTGGAGAGTTATCACTTTCAAGCCGAATAAATATACTTAAAAAAAACTGTTGTCTCTTTCTTTCCATCGTTGGTACGTAATAAACTACCCTCTGTCTCATGAGAAATGCAAGAAGTCAGAATTTGAAACCGATTCAGAAATGACGAGGGTCGAAATAACCATGAACGGCGTAAATGTGGAGGCCCATTTTTTCATCATGGGCCATAGGGTCTACTCTTGTTAAACACAAGGATCACACTTTCGTATGTCAATACAGATTTACACTTTTTTCGGAGATGACAATGTTTTGTCTCTAACTCAGCTCTGCTGCACTCGCGTTAAATTGAAGGAATGAGTCTCTGTCAACCACCGTACCATATGTAAACTTGGCAAGTAAGACTGCATCAATTCCAATTCGGTTTAATGGAGTCACTCTCAGGGTAGCTTGTGTGACAATACTATTTCTCTGCATATAAAGGAGAGAAGTCTCCAATTTTCCGATCTCAAAATTTTCCTCTCTTGTGTATATGTAGTGTAATTTTCTTCTTGCTGGTCGATGCCTTGATGTGACTCGGTTAAGGACTGATGATAATTGCTTCTACTTGGATCATAAAAAAATTGGATTCCTTTCTTTCCTGCATGTTTGAAAAAGTAGCGTCATGGCTGATTTCTGATCGAGTTAGCGGGGGTTATTTCCTTATTTTTTTGTTTCTGTTGTCTTACTTTAGCTGTTACCGTCAAAAACGTACTAAAGACAGTCATTTGGAAATCCACAGTTTTAGTCTATCTGAGAATAAGCTTAATATATCCACAAGTCATGAGCACTGAAGGCCAAATGCGCCGATGTCAGATTATTTTTGCAACCTAAGCCGTCTTTGAGTGAGGACTATACTTTTCCAACTCATAAAACAAAACAACTTTTTAGACAATCTGAACTAGTTTTCCTTATCTTTCTCTTCCCTCCGACGAACGGCTAACGCTCGAAACGTTTTTGTAATCGTTACGTTTTTGTAATCATTAGCTTTTGTAATTGTTACGGGGGCCAATTTACCATTTCAACTATGTTGATATATCCAAATTATTTCCTTGATAAAACTGAATACGAAACAATAACAGCAAAAGCAAACAATAACAATGAATTATAAATAGCGCAAGTCAATTCTTCAACAGGCACTATTGAGACAAGTCAGGGCTGTACGGAGCTGGGGCAATTCGGGCCAAGCCACCTCTTGCAGTTCACAGTACAAATGTTTTGTTTTCCTCTCTTTCAAAAGCCTCGTGTAATGTTTAATAACTTCCTTAGAAGTGATAAAAAAATCCAGATGGAATACGAAATTACTGTTTGGGTTAGGGTTGCTATTCTAATCTGGTCCAGTAGTCTCTCTAGAAACTCAAAGGACCTCAGAAAACTTCCTCAGATCGCTTATCTATTTACAGTTCTATTGATGATATTTATGTTTTCCTTTCCCTTTGGGATTACGATGTGCTTGGAATGCCCTCTATTCGAAAGAACAACGTAAATATCAGTTGATAACCTCAACATAAATATTGAAATCCGCTCTCCGTCCAGCCGTGACGAGTTGCACCCTGTGACTCCCGTCATAAACAAAACAAAATTCTTGGCCTCGTCATTCGATCAAATAACTGCTTTCCATCTCGTCGACATTTGATAGATATCTTGGTCAGTATATAACTTGTCAAACAAAGTTTCGCTTTTATTTTCACCGGAAGTGAGCTCAAGTTCAACGAAAACACCACTTGAGAACATACAAGCTACAATCAGCACGTCCGCGTTAATTTTTAGGCTGTGGATGGACTGTGGAACTTAGATATTTACTGCTGCTGTGTTAGGCTGTGCCGCATGAATGGAGTTCTCGGTGCTGTTGATAGCAAGCGTTTTTCTCATTAAGGTCTCAGGTAAGCATCGTTAGGTTAGAAAACGTGGTAATAGAATACAGTTGTACAATTTCGAAAGTACTAAGAGAACATTCTCGGCTCAATAATATGCGACAGCTCACGTAAAGAAAAAAAAAATGATTTATATTTACTCTATATTCGTGGGTTGGTCATAGCGTAAGAGTAACATAAAGGTCGTAAAGTTGGTCATAATCCTACTTTAGCTGGATGTTATCGAAGCGCTCGAGCTCCTTAGCAATTTTAAAACTTATCATTAGTAACTAGGCGCGACTTAACAAATTAGGATCGTGCGGTGCATGATCTGCATTCACGGCACTCAGCGAGGCGAGTGATATTTGCTTATCCTTTATGGCCGTCGATATTAAGATAAAATTTCAAAAACGAAATAACATCACGAGATGCCATAACGTGAAAGTGACGGTCGCGGTTAAAAGGATTGACTTGAAAGGACCTCATTAAATATTCTATAGAAAACGTATTTTTATGTTTTCGTTGATTTACATTTTTTTGGACTTTCACTACAAATATGTTTTCTAGAATGTTTAATGAGATCCTTTCGAGTCATTCCTTTCAGCCGCGACAGAAAGTGACTGGATTCCCGCAGAAGCGAAAGTATCGCGTTTTTTCTATCGAGCTATCATGGTCGTCAGTGTTTATTCAACCCTTTAGAAATTTTATACCATGATGAGTAAGAAAATATTCATAACGATTAAAATTCCTGCATAAGAAGACTCACACACCTTTCAATGATATAAATAGAAGTTGTATTTCGTATAATTATTCTTCAACCGTCAACCACTATTTTCGAAATACAAAACTCTGGTGTGGTTTCCAAAAAAAAAAAAAATTAAAAATATATATATATTATTACAGCTTGAATAAAATGCTTACCCTTCTGAGTTATGTTCATGTTTCGCCATTTGCTTAGTCGAATTGAAAGTATTTTTGCAAGCTAGGTACGTGGGAAATTTTATGAAGCAACTCTGTTTTTAACGCGTTGTCTTCAGCTCTGAATGAAAACAGTTACATGAACGCTGCACATCAGTGTGTCACGCAAATCTAGAATCGCTCGAGCATATTGATCTTTAAAATAAGTACACTGATTATAGGGTCTTAGCGTCCGGAATGTTTTTTGTTTTTTGTTCTTCTCCTTCAATCAATCATTAGGGTGTCCTATTGTGTTGTCGCTGTTTCTCGTCGTTCGTTAGTATTTTTTCGCTGGTCAGTTAGCTTCTGTTGTTTCTATGTCACGTATCTTCGTTCATTAGTTTCTTTCGTAATATAGGCGCTAATTGCACTTTAAGTTAGCTAGTCGTTTTCGCATATATGAATTAGTTTTTCTCAAGTTCAGAGTTTAGTTTTCCGTTAGTCATACAGCAGTTAGCTTTGAGCAGTTACTCCAGTTTATCTTATTTTTGCCTTTGGGCAGTTTATATTCGTCCAGCAGTTTCGTAGAAATTGTAACAATGTAAGTATTGTCATTTCAATTTTGTTCGGTTCGTTCAGTGTATTTCTTTCCTGTCACTTTTACTAGTCAATTGTTCTAATTTCGTATTCATTTATTGTTTTAAGTTTCAACCCACATACCCAATAAATCGTCTTTATCATCGTGGTGTTGGGAGGTTACGATTACTGCAGTTACACTGATCTAACTCTGATGAACCCGGTGGGGCCGACATCATGATCTTTTATTATTCTCTATACTCCTGATTATAGTTTAGCTGTAAGTAATATTTCGTTTTGCTTCTCAGACCCCTGTAGCCATCCTGAGAGTATCAATTGTGTCCAGGGACACAATTGTTAGGAGTGTGACATGAACGTTCTATCAAGAGTGATAAAGAGAAAGAAAACGATGCTTTCCCTATAGACCCTCTTATGGTGAATGCAAATGAAGCGAACAAGAGTACAGCAAAATATGAAGTAGCATTTATTTCAGTGAAATGCGCATTCTTTTCCTTCTGCACGTCCGTTGAGCTTCATTTCTACGAATTTGAAGAGGGGTTTACTGGGCGGAAAGTTTTAAAAGGCGCGAAAGCGATTAAACTGATCGACATTAGAACATTTAAAAAGAGTTTTGTTGTCGATAACCCAGATTAGCTATATTAGCCGTGAGATATATCTTTTAGATAACTGAATAAAATTAAATCGATAACAACTCATGCGATACCTCAAGTTAACGTTACCACCAAACGATCGATGGACGAATCCTTACACTTCTTTAGGACCAAAATAGCTCAATAAAAACTCAGTTTAAAAGATAATGAATAAATTTTTGAAAAGTGGATATTTTATGAATATATTCTTCTTTCTTTAGAAGCACAAGTTTTTGTACTGACCCCAGTCAGTCCAATTCAAGCTCAAGATGGCGGCAACATCACACTACATTGGGACTACCACTCTAGCTTTTACACACTGAACCTTGCTCAGTGGGGAACTATGACCCCAGATGGTACTTTGGAAACCATCATAGCTCAACAGCAGGGGAATTAGCCAGTAGAGTATTTATCATCAAGTTATAAAGACCGCGTTTTTGTAACGGAAAAAGCTTCCTTGACTTTCATTAACGTTAAAATGGATGACGGTGGGCGATATGGTTGTAAGTTGGCGTTTAGAGACGCGAAAATTTTAAACTACACAATACTGGAAGTATCAGGTAGGCGAGTGTTTACTTAAAGAGTCAAATCGATAGTTCATATGTGTAAGTAGACCGAATTACTCGTGAAGAGCCAGTTTCTGGTTGGAAGAGTTAATGCCCAGAAAGGTTTGGGACGAGGCATATTTATGACTCAGTTTTTTTGCATCATTCCCGTCCCCGCTTTCTCTAGTGGGAGTGTATACATAGGGAATGCTAATTTAGCCTGTCGCTCCAGATTTAGGTGCTATGATTTCTGAAGTAGGTTTGGTTACTAAAGACCTCACTCTTTTGTAGATGTCGTTTTCTCTCTCAACTTATTTTCCTCTATGGAACTTGTTGTAGCACTTTGCTCACGGTTTACGCGATCAACCTTTACTTATCATTCGAAATGAAGTACATCCTAGTTTAAGTTTTCCAACTTCCGCTTTTGCTAATAGTACTTTGTGCTTAGCAAAATGCAAGGAAACATGAAAGAAGAAAAACATCGAAAAGAGGGATTAACCTTTTTTTTCCTGTCTTTAAAACGATGTTCTCCTCCTCACTGGTATGGCGAATAGAAATAGTATCATGTGTCCTTTCCGACATCAACGTCTTGTCATGAGTATGTCAATCACATGTAGTGGCACGTCAGAGTCTTAAATGAATTCACACTATGTCTGCCTGTTCATCTCTTAAGCAAGAGCCACAACAGACGCATTCCCAACAGCTGATGGTACCGCTGATGATGATACGATAAATACACATCCGATATATCTGGCTTTTGTTGCCGTGGTTCTGTTCCTAATTATACTAGTTGTCGTCTACTTATTCATCACGTGTAGGAAAAGAGGTAAGTCCGTGCGTCCTCGCCTTCCTCGTCTAGAGGGCCTCACAGCCTTTTGGCTAAAAGTGCGATAGAATTTGGATTTGGAGAAGGTGATGGGCAGAAAGGGGAGGGGAGGGGAGGGGAGGGGGGGCTTAAGAAAGTCGACTGTTATGTGGTGTTCTAGAAACTTCTTTGAGACTATCATCCCTTGCTTTGTGGAGATAGCCTAGGTAGTGCGCAAAAATAGATATCTGTTATACTCTGGAAAAGTTTGAGTTAAGCGGAATGCCATCTTTCTTTAGTTTCAACGGGAACGTAGGAACTTTCGCCCTTTTCCCTCCTTTTTATTTGTGCTTGAGTTTGGCTCCACCCTCAGTTTGATATGCGTGCCATGCGAGACAAAATTTAAGACTGACGAATGCTCTTTAGGAAAAGGTTAATGATTAAAATTACGTGATCATCTTTATCCTATTTTGTTTCTCGACAGAAGCTCTTACCGGTAGAAAGTGAGTATATTGCCTGTTTCAGTTTGCTTAAGCTTATCATAATGTCCCGTCTTCCATTCGCAACTTTGCAGACGATTTCAACTTGCCAACCTCCGTGTTAATCATTGTCATTCATAGTTTTAACAAAGTTTCAGATGATGAGCTGATATGATTCTCCTGATATTCAGCCAGCCTCTTGACACTTGAATTCAGCTTTTACAAATCTCTTTTATACACTTCTGTTGCGTTAGCTTCACTTGTCTGTTTCAAACGCTCAAATTGACCTGTTGTTAGCAGGAATGCAATATCAAGTATATTGTTTTCGCTTCTGTTTTTCTTTTTCTACAGAAAAACTGAAACAGCAAGACCGGACACGAATATGATTGAAATGGTTAGAAAAAAATTAAATCAATGTTTTTTCATTTTTTTTATTATAATTTTTATTTGTTTATTAATTTTTGTTTTTTTAATGAGGAAGACTGCTTAGAAATTTCACAGGATGATATCAAGCACGTTCCTCGAGACAATTTTAATAGCAACATATATTTTTATTTAAATCAATGGCAAGCCTTTCGTTTATCTCGCCCCGAAAGTAATAACTTAGCGCTCAGTCATTGTTCATCGTGATGTTTTTGTTGAGCACAAACTCACATCCGATGGAAAAAAATAGCCAAAAACTGTTACAAGCTATATGGTAACCAAGATATACATCAAAGGTCAACGAGAGGGAAAACATTTATCGACCGAATAACGAGGCCAAGAATTTTTATTTTATTTTATTCTATTTTAGTTTTTTACGACGTGGGAGGTGTTGGACTTTGGTTTTGATCGCATGGTTCTCAGGGGGAACTGAGGGGGGAGGGCAGTCGTCTACAATAACATATTCGGGGAACTAAACTGACTGCCAATCAGGAGGAAGCATTAGAAAACTACAGAGCCTTATGGAGGGATCGGGTTCATTTTTTGTGACAACACTAAAATCCACCCCTCCCCTCCTCTTAGGCGCAAAATAATTATCAGACTAAGTCTTGGTGTGTCGTACTTTTTCTTTACAGAATCCAGTGTCTCGCAATTACATGTACGCAGACACAGAAACGACTTTGGATCCAAACGGTTCATATGACGACGTTATCCGTCAAGAATACTCAGTGATTCCTCCAATACTTCCAAACGCGACCGAAAAGGACTGGGAAGTACCTAAGGAGAACCTTATGCTTGTGAAGGTGATTGGCAGGGGAGCCTTCGGTAAAGTGGCTCGCGGAATGGCAAAAGGAATAAATGAAAACAGGGAAGACATGCCTGTAGCTATCAAAATGTTAAAAGGTTTGTTTAATCATCTATTTTTTTTTAACTGATGCCTCGAAAAAGAATCGCCTTGCACTAATTTTCACCACACTGATGGATTTGTGGATGACGATAATTTACGGTTTCTTCATGAAAGTTCTTTTTCGCTGCAACAAGCTTAAGTGACGGACGATATCAGATGGCACGAGGGTGTACACATAGAAATTCTCCCGTCCAGTTAATTCATCGTAAACTTGATCAAGAATGGGGACACCCAAATTGAATAAAATCTTTTGGTCCTTGTCACTAATCATCTGTACCATGATACCAGGCCTTATTGCCAACCAACTAGGGAAACGAGAACGGAAAGAAAAAAAAAAGCAGTGTATGCCACAAGAAAGTGCCTTGAAAAACTAAGCAAATATGATGAAGCCAAAATTCCGGCTGAGAAGTGCACTTGCGAAAAGCATCTCCTAATCGAATGCGTGAGAAAACTGCATTTGACCCATCTCTGATTTCATGAGTCTTTATCACAATGGCAACTGAACTGTTTGGGCAAAAAAAAAATGGGAATTTGCTGTGGATTATGCAATTGGAAATGCTCATAACTAATAAACTTGGGAACGTGAATTGTTATACTTTTCTCGCTCGTTTGATTTTAGATTCTGACGAAAATGTTCGCAAAACTTTAGAATATTGGAGCGCAAAGGTCTGAAGTTTGATTCCTCATAGAGACTCTTTAACCCACGCTCATGACGAGACGAAAAATCTCTCTCTATTCCTTTACCGAGCTAATCTCATTTGAGTTTTGTTTAGGACCCGTACCATTCCAACGCACGTTTTTTATTTTGATCCATGATAGAAAATGCCACCGACGAAAACAGACAGGACCTCCTTGCTGAGCTGAACATGATGAAGAAGCTTGAACAACATCAAAATGTCATACAGTTACTGGGCTGTGTCCCTAAGTCAGGTGTGCTACTGCACTTACTCTCTATGGATTGAATGCACAAGGTCACTTGGAAATATCAGTGCATATTGTATATATTGCGCATTTTTGAAATTGTAGACGCATTTCAATGGCATAATTTCCTGGGTGATCTTTATACAATGGTATGATTTGCATCATGTAGAACTGAATCTCATAGAGCACGCCCTTCCAAACAATGACAGTGCGCGTTATATCTGAACTTTATTATAACGATGGGTAGCCCTTTCGACGTGACAATCTTGTTAAAAAACAAAGAAACATCGGTGCGTTTTTTACTTTCTTTAATGTCGTTTCTTATCTTAGATCCTGTGATGGTTATAACGGAGTATGTACCGTATGGAGATCTCTTAGGTTATCTGAGAAAGAGCCGTGGACTTCACGATACATATTACAATGACCCTGACATAAAACCTCAAAGCTCTCTTGGTTCTGACCATTTATTCACCTTTGCTTGGGATATTGCAAATGGTATGGATTATTTGTCGTCGAAAAAGGTACATTAGTGCACCCATGAAAACTGGGTATTCCTAATGAACGGCTATGGGAACACTCGAGAGCAAAGCTCTCGTTTAAGTATTTATGTTTTATTTTGTCGAGCAGACTTCAAAAAAAAACAAGTGGAAATTCAATCGATTTAGGATGGACGCACTGTTTCAGAACAACGTAAACCAATGGATGAACTTTCAGAGGGCTTTCTTTTTTGCTATAATTGGCTACTGGAGAAATAGGGCTGTTCGCAGGTTACCCCCATTTTCCCTAGGAAATTAGATATTTTGAGCTGTTATTTTCTCGCATTTGTTAACTCATGATACTCGGCGTTTATGCTAAGATTGTAAGAGTTATCATCCCCCTGCCTAAATCACTAGACCACCTGAGGTTGGGAGACTCGGGGCACCCGAAAGATTGACCACATCGATGTATGACCGTTTTTCAAACATTCTTGCAGATAGTTCACCGTGATCTTGCAGCCCGTAATGTGCTAGTTGGTGAAGGAAAAATCTGCAAAATAACTGACTTTGGTTTGGCGAGAGACGTTTTTAAAGAGGACCTATATAGAAGAACAGCTACGGTAAACCTGAAGTGATAATTACTAGTCTAATTTCCTCGTTAATGACCTTTTCTTTTCATTTCCTTTTGTTTTTTTCTTTTAGTTTTTGATCCGTCTCATATTCTAAAAAAAAAAAAACTGTGTTGATAAACGAAATTACTTTGCGCACGATATATTGTGTTATTGGCGCATTAAGTTGCATCGCAAGGCATTGATGATATGCGCTGCTTACTCCGAAGAGCATGAAAATGTTCACGACAAAATACTTAATTACTATTTAAGAAATAGAACCCATTTTCCAGGCTCACCATTTAGAATGCTTAAGCCTCTAGACATCTTATTATATGCTTTTCGAGTGTGTTCACCTAACATCCCAAGTAACAGTGTTTAGCATCTAACCCTATGCAAGTTTTGCTCGTTTGTCTCTCGACTGGTAGGGTCGTCTCCCTGTAAACTGGACTGCATTTGAATCCTTGTTGTATGGAACGTGTACGACGATGAGTGACATGTAAGTTACTTCCGATTGTTTACTTCGTGTTGGTTTTGTTACCACTGTTCTGGATGCCGCTGAATTCATTTGCTAATTTTTCTTTCTTAAAAAAAAATTACTTCTTTGACCTTTGTTATTAATTTATTTCAGATGGAGCTATGGAATCGTGATGTACGAAATCTTTACCATAGGTGAGAATGAACACTTCCATGAGACGTGTTCTCACTTTAATCTGCCAGCTTCCTCTTGAACTGCAGAACCATCTGGTTTTTGAAACAAAAATTAGTTAAAAAATTTACTTTAATTGCTGCTTTCTCAGTGTTCTTTGACTTAATATCTACCTTCGTTAAGTGGCCGAAACTGAAATAAGCGAAATGGTTAATTAAGAGTTTGCTCGTCGAATAAAGTAAGATGTTTCAATTCTTCAATTCGTATTTACAAAACAAACCGGCGAGCAGGCTCCAGGCCTCCGTTGTTAACGCTCTGGCAGGTGCGTTTCTTCGCCAGTAATAATAATAATAATAATAATAATAATTATTTACATTTCTAAAGCGCTAAAATTATAAAATATTCTAAAGCGCTTTACAACATTATTAACTACAAATATTAAAATGATAAACGACAAAATATCAAAACAAACTGTAAGCCAGCTTGAATAGATGTGTCTTAAGCTTTGACTTAAAAATCGTTACACTTGGACTGTTTCGAATTTCAAGCGGCAGTTCGTTCCACAAAAAAGGTCCAGAACGGGCAAAGGCACGATCACCAAAGGTCTTAAAGTTAGTTCTTGGGACCTTAAGGAGACCCTGATCGCAGGAACGTAGCTGATGACCCTTGACACTGTGTGGCTGCAGATATTCTTTTATGTATAGTGGGCCTTGGTTATTTAAAGCTTTATAAATTAAAAATAACAACTTAAAATGGACGCGATAAGCCACAGGAAGCCAGTGAAGATTATATAAGGTGGACGAGATGTGGTGAAACTTGGGAATCCTAAAAATTAGTCGAGCAGCGGCGTTAAGCACCTTCTGAAGACGCTCTGTCTGGTACTTGGGTACGCCAAATAAAAGGGAGTTGCAATAGTCTAAATGCGAAGTCACAAATGCGTGAACAAGAGTCTTCGTGGACTCAGGACTGAGGAATTTCCTAATTTGGCGAATTTTATACAATCCATGAAAAGCTTTGCTGCAGATCTTACCAATGTGAATGGACATGGACATATTGGAGTCAAACCAGGAACCCAGGTTTCGAACACTGTTGAGAGGCTGAATGGACCAGATTCACGGCAAACCTCTCCCCGGCTCGTCTCCAATCTCCCTGCGGGCGGAGAAAGGGGCGTCCTACAGCATACAAATTAACATACAGTCTCGACTCTACGATCGTCCATTCAGACTATTACGAAATCTATCTTTTTTTCCCTAACTCCAATCATATTTTGGACATATCACAATGCTTTCTATCGTTTTGCCTTTTTAACCTTGCTGTGGGATAACGCCAATGATTTCTCGATAACAACCTCTCGTTCACAGGAGGTTCGCCTTATCCGAAGATCGACGGAAAATCTTTAGCCTCTTTACTTCAAGAAGGTTACAGAATGCCTAAACCTTCACATTTAGATGAACAATTGTAAGTGAAAAACCAAAGTACCTAAGTGTCACATTTGATGCAGCTACCTAATGTCTGTATCCTCTATTACCTTCTATTGCCTTTAATATCTTCAAAGCAAAGAAAGTTAACTCTAAAAACACGGTTAAACACGGTAACTTGAGGAAATCGAATGGACGCGAATGCGTCCTTTTTCGTTAAAATTACGGGAACGAGTGATTACTGAGATGAAAACAAGTTTCTGACGCTTTCTTATCATCTAAGATTGCCTTACTTAAACCACTTTTAAACGACTCGGAAAATTAATGAACGCCTCCTTTAAACTGATTGTATCATTTCCATTTATTTAGGAAGGCAAATCAGGTTAATGTTGTTTACAGTATTGTTTCTCAACATATTTTTTGTCAAGGTATAAGGTCATGAAAGCCTGCTGGAATGAAAAACCCAAAGAGAGACCATCATTTGCCGAACTGCGCGGGACCATGGAAGATATGAGTAAAGAGAAAGGGGTAACTAAAACTTCTATTTTGTCTCAGGATGATCGCATTTTGATTGTATTCCATGTGAGAATAAAGAGTTTTTCCTCGCAGATGAGCTCCAGCAAGAGAGTATAAACCACTCTAATCCCTTGGCTCCAGGTTAAAGGAATTGCAGAAAAGAAGTTTGGAAAAAATTAAGGGTTCGACGGAAACGAGCCTGTGTCCCCCAACCACTCCCCAAAAGGGACCTGAAATTTTAGCTATAGATGAGATCGAAAAGCCTCTTCTCTCTACGCACTTTTGTTTTTGCCAAGCCTTTTTGCGATTGAGCGTCGAAATTGAGATACGCAAAGTTCTGAAGAATCCTTTCTGAACATGCCTTGTTGTTCATTTGCTTTGGTTTTGTTTTGGTCTTTATGAAAGTAAGGAAAAGTCAGATCAGGCACAAACATTGTGCTAAAGGTTCTCATAGATGAAAAGTATTTCAATTCATTGCATGAAGAACTCAAACCGTTACTGTAACATTAATTTTTCAGACCTACATCAACCTTCAGGACTACGACAGCAAACTTTATCAGAACGTCGACGATATGAACGCTTAAGCCACGGCGCACGTTTTAACTTTCATACTCTTGAGATCCAAAGGGGCTCCAGAACTCTAACAACGGAGGACGATGGCTTTCCTTCCAGCATAAATTTTAGTAAAGTTACTTTTTGTAGATCTTTGCTAAAGCTAGGACAACCAACATGCCCAGAATTTATATCGGACGGGTAAAATCAAAAGAGAATCAAGACAATGGCTGAAGAGAATATGAGAAATATTAATAAATTTTTAAAGTATATTTAAATAAAAAAGTACTCGATATGTATCCTTAAGACTTCCACCTACTTAACGATATAGGTGTAGACGTCCTTATACTAATGGGCCGGCGTAACTGTTAGAGGCAATGATTCAATTAACAGGTGATTGACGAATGTAGCTGTTTTAGCAAAGTTCGGAATACAAGCGTATATTCTAATTTATAATGGAACTAAGAAGGCCTCGAGACTACCTAATGTGACTGGCCTGTTAAACCAGGCGCTACAGCACCATCGTAAGTCAGTCATAATTTTCATGTTTGGAAAACGTGACGCATTTTAAAAGTGTACTGGAATTACGTTCAAGACACTATTACTTTAATTCTTATTAAGTGATTTTTCTATTTTTTCTTTTTCTTTTTACAATATTAAAATGTCAGAAAATAGATAAAATAAGCTTGAGAAATGTATCCTTGTGCCTCATGTACACTTTAACTCCAGTCGGATCCCCACTAACGACTTCTTATTCAGAAGGGTACGCGTTTTACGACGGCGACCAGTCCTTGCATGCTCCCCTATTTCAACTTATCTACGACGACGACTTCGCTGCAAAGGTAGTGGCCATAGTGTATTAACAATCATAGAATCATAGCAACTGACGGAACGAAGAACGCTTTTCACGAGGCCGCAAACAGGTCAACTTTTCTCAGCAGAGTGCGCAACAAGTTGTGTCCTCTGTCTCAAAAACACATCACGTTTCTACATGCTACAATGTACTTAATTTCTTTTACGAAATTAAAAAACTGAATTCCCGCGAAGATTTGTTCCAAAATACTCCAGAACCTCCGGGTAGCGACTCCCTGTCTTAATGGCATCCTTCCTTACTTCATTGCATAAGTAAGACATTGAAAATTAAACGCACCTTTTAAAACTACTATTTGATAATTATAACATCATCTTTAAATAATATTGTTGTAGCTGAATTACCTGGGTCATTCCTCGAGCAGTGTTGGTTAGTTAGTTAGTGTCAGTTAGTGTTAGTTAGTTCAGTGTTAGTTGGAGTGAGTGATCTTATACTCATGAAAGCATATGGTTATCAGTAGCCAAGATATATTAACAAAACTAAAGGTATACTGCAGGTAGAACATAGTTTAAAAAAAAAGAAAAAAAAAATTAAAATGTTGTTTGTACCATAGTCAATAAGCAACGGAGTAATGTATCCGTGTTGCAACCTATGTTAAAAACACTTCGTCAAAGAAGAATCAGGAAAAAAAAAGTTAAGATTTAAGTGATACAAACGTTTTCCTCTATCAAAAAGACCTTTCTCTCTGTCCTTGTTATTACTCGTCCCAGTCTTCCAAGTTACTGTAAAGATCTTCGTCATACACATTCATGTAAATAATTTCCTGAAACGGATGAAAACAAAAACAAAACCAAAAAAAAAAAGATAACAAGATTGGAAGCTGGTAACAGACCAGGATGTTTATTTGCATATATCCGTTAATTAAGCCTCGCGATTTGAATTGCCAAGGTTGATCCTCTAACGGAACCAAGCGTATATCTCACCAGCGCCATGGTTTGAGAAAAGAGATGATACTACTTAGATTAAAGGAATCGTGATAATATGAAATCCTTTTCTGGGACTATTTTACATCAGCACATGTCTTGTATAGTCGATCCCTGCCCTAATGGTTCGCAGTAAAACCAAATAAGGAAAAACAAGTATCGATTTTTACCTTGTGACAATTCTCAAGGCGTTTGGCAATTCTGCTTATAGATTCAAATGTAGGACGGCGATCCGGCTCCTTATCCCAGAATTCAGTCATCAGCGCATAGCTGAAGATTCAAACGGGAATATGGTCAGTTACTATTGTAGAAGACACCACCCAAAATGTAGAATTTAGGCAGCAGCGAGAGAGTTATTCCGTCATACACTGAATAGTTCTGGAAACAATTTTTGAAAGCTGATGACACTCAAGAATAGTAGGATAAAAAAAAAATTATTGCTTATTGTCTTGGGAATTTCGCGAGTGACTTAAGGTTTGGGATGGAGACTTAGTTGGGTCATTTATTGCTTTGTGTTCTTGGGCATGACACTTTACTCTCACGGGGTTTTTCTCTCTCTTTCTCTCTCCACCCTGCAAACTTTAGGGGAACCGCCTGGAATAAGCTCCGGCTAGAGTTTTCTAGTTGATTTGGCCTAACTGTCGACAATTGTTCTGACTGCCAGTTAGGCTAGGTTTTCATTGCTGTAGCCTTTGTGGTTTGTCACATTGAGGTCCCTGTTACTTTGAGCGGCTCTGAAGTAAAATGTCACGAGTATCACTACTGCCACAAGTAAATGTGTCTAAACCACAATAATGTTGTACTCACATATCATCGTCTAAGTGGCCTGGTTTAGGCATTCTGTAACCGCCTTTTATCTTATAAGGGATATTGTGAGCTGCAACTGAGGGGTAAGGACGACCACCTATTAAGACACAACGGTCGAAGTTAGTAAACATGCATCATAAGGAAATCAACGAGATCTCTAGAGATTCGTGGTTCGCTGCCTCAGTATCTAATCTTTTAGCATCACAAAAGATCTAAGATGCAGAATCTGTTACCATACCTATAGTGAAGATTTCGTATAACACAATGCCATAGCTCCACCTGAAAAATACAAAAAAGAAAAAAAAAAAAAAAACACGTGATAACATACTTCTGGGAGTGTTGTAAGCGCAATAATCGCACTACTGATGACTTTGAGAGAGGAGAAGATGCAAACGGCAATACAACAAATCTTCACGCACTTTGAAACCAGTGGATCAGGTTCGTGGTTTTACGATATCAAACCAAAGTGTGCTGACTGGAAAGCTTTGGTGCCCTCATTTTCTCAAATCATTAGAGCTTTTAAGCTCTAATGTTAAGCTTAAAAGCTTCCGAGGAACTCCGTGGTTCAACTGGTTCGTTTGATTGAGATAATTCGCTTTCTAACTGCTGCTGGTTTGGTTGATCTGCTATTCACAAAACGCTGCTCTTATCATCAAAAGTAATAACTTACACGTCGCTCTTTGTAGTATAGTAACCATACAGCAATGCCTCCACTGCAGTCCATTTTACTGGGAGGCGGCCCTGAGACATACAAACACTGTGGTTGGAAAAATGTCAAAAATTACCTGTCACTTGCATAGGCGCCTTCGCCTATGCGAGATACTGGAAAGAAACAGGTAAACTGATATTACACCCTAAAAAGATATCTGGTCTCATGACTTTTCCACAGACTGCTTCATAACTGGGAGTCGTCCTTAGCGATATACATTTGAAAACGCGCAGCCAATCTGCAAAGAATCAACGGCGAAAGACGTATTCATCACGTGGCATGCACTGATTTTGCGCGATATCCGGCTTTATAAGATACCAATCAAAGATTCTTTTGAAAGTACTACGACTTTGCATTGCTGTATCATATCATTTGTAATCATATGCAAGCCCTAACAATATATATGACTCATCTGTAAAAAGTGTAATCATCGGAAATGATTCTTGTAAATTTGTTCATGTCCAACGAGGAAAAAATATGATTTGCCTCTATTTCTTAAGGGTCAAGTGATAATACCTTTGAGCGCTTTTGATAAATATCGCCTCCTTGAACATCTCTGGCCATCCCAAAGTCTGTTATTTTGCATGTTTCCCCCTCACCCACAAGTACGTTTCTAGCCGCCAGGTCTCGGTGAACTATCTAAAGGAGTTTGGAAGAAATCGTGTGAACATATGTAATTTTCAGAGATTTTTAATAGTGCCATTGGGACTAGGACCCCCCCCTCCCCCCCTTGCGTAGATGAATATATGCTCGATTGTTTTCCGTTTGTTATAGTTGCTATTGTTATATTCGAACTCTGATTTCGCATAATGAAACAAGTTTACCTTTAGTCACCGCTCACTAATTCAAAGTTAATGACAACCGAAACAAGTAACCTATATCAATTTACATGGAACCATTATTTTGCGGCTTAGCGTGCGGTATTGTAATTAAATTAGAATGGGATCTGAACGTCCCTAGGAGCCTTACTGATCAACAAGACTGTTTCACACGTCATTACGGATACACAATGACGTAAACTGATTTTTCAACACTCGAAGAGAAATTTCCTATCTCTGCACGGCCATGTCGTCTTCTCCTCTCTACGTTTTGTTACCTAGATAATTGTTGGAAATTAGCGTTTGGGTCGCTGTGGTCACTTTTCAACATAGATGTATTCAAGGATGTATTCAGTTTTCGAACGGCTGGATTGCATCTTAAGAATCTCTTTTAAAGTGTGATTAAGTGGACTGAAAACCGACTGGTTACTACTCTGTTTACCTTGCTTGCTGCCAGGAAAGCCATACCATCAGCAATTTCTCGAGCAAATTTAAGAAGCTGTTTAGATGAAAGAGAACTTGGTGGTTTAACATCTGGATCTTGATAATAATCATCATTGAGACCTCTGCTTTTTCTTAAGAAACCAAGAAGATCACCAAATGGTATGTACTCGAAGAGAACCATAACTGGATCTAAAAATCAAGCACAACAATCCATGAGTAAAAAAAGGGAAGATTGCATCCTTATCGTAAAATTCTTAAACAAATGAATGGCGGAGGTGAGAATATTGTGACTCTTCCTGGAAAAGATGCCCGACCATCGTTGTCTCCCCCCCCCCCCCCCCCTTCATTCTGCGGACCCCGAACGTCTCGACCCAGAACTCAACACGCAGGCCGTTAGGCCTTGGCCTCTCCCACACTTTCAAAAAAAGTAGTCGCTAAACTGCTCAACACGAAGGCGCGCTATTTTTTAAATTATAGATTAGTGAGCAGCACTTCTGCGAACAGAAATTGTAAAACGTGTTGTATTTTCCTACGCGTTTCGTCTAACTGTCGTAGACTTCTTCTGGGAGTTTTACAAGTATGACTAAACGCCTGTATTTGTAAGCGGAAGTTACAGGGGCCGATGACCGTAAAGGCTCGGCCGGACTTACGAACAGGAACAGGCGAAGCCGTGAAAAATTTGTGAAAATTTTAACACGTGAAAGGCAAGGTGAGAAAAATATTTTGGGGGCCACGGTTTTAGCTCTATAATTAAAAAATTGTTAAAAAAAGGAGAGGTGCATTAGGGACCTCTGGATCAGTTGTCAATCAACCATCGTGTGATGAAGAACTTTAAGAGTCAAGTCAGCTTGAGCTATAGGTAATCCAAAGCAGTTAACAGCGGGCGCATTCTTCAAAATTGTTTTATGTTTTCATCATGATACAAGAATATTTGAGATTTGTATTTCCTCTCTCCAATGAAAATTGTCTTTATTTGTGGCGGTAAATTTGAAATCGAAGTAGGTGGTTCGCACGTTACATCACTGCCACCATGCTGGTGGAAGTAAAAATCTCATTAGCTCCTTTTGTTCGTCTACCAGGCACCTAAGGGACCTCTCATCTTATAGCGCGCCCTCGTGTTTACGGGTAGGTATTGATACGAGCATTTCAAATGAAGACTACTCGTTCCAAAGATATACATGGGTTAAGTTGTTCAGAAAGCTTTTACCTGAAACAGTTGGTCTTGTAACTTCAGAACGTTGTGAAGGATCATGGGCAATATCAAATGGGTACAACTTACTCGATTGGAGATAGAACTTCCAGACGGAACAAGAGAATCGTACACGCTATATAGTGGGCATACCTGACATTGTAACAGCACCCATCAAGCGAATTATATTAGGATGGTGTTGGAGCTGTGTCATGAGTCCGTATTCTGCTAACAAGTCTTGCTTATTTGACTCTGGAGAGTTTTCTGAGACAAAAGATTCGTAAAGAAGAAGGGAAAATATCATCTTCAGTTGTGCGTATATGGCCACATAAAATAACAAAAAAAAGTAGATTTTATGATTTTGTACATCTTTTGTAGCAATAAAGAATTGGTTCATATTTAGTGTGCATTATCGATTTATAGATGCACGCGACAGGTTTGGAGAGCACAAGAGAAGCGTAAGAGTTGCTTGAGGTGACCCAAGAGCATTTATAGCTTCTAAGGTGCAGTCCGAATTTCTCATGTGCATCCGTAACTCGATATACTTACAGCTAAAAGCATGAACCAATTATCTTAAGACATTGCAAACACAGATTGTCTACGAAGGATAAGCCTTCTTAAAATTGTGTGCACTTCACCAGGGAATCTGGTACTAACCGAAAACTATCAATAAAAGGAAAGCCAAAAACGACCAAGAAATATTCCATTCAACTGAAGAAATACTAAATTTGCTGATTAAAAGTGAACCAGAAAGGAAATGTTCTCATGTACGAAACCCGCATATTAGATTCACTGTGCTTTAATCGTTGTAGAAATATTAAAATCACGGCCGGAAAACTGCTTAGCTTTGAATTTAAAATTCTGAAATTGCACAATTTTGAAACATTCCCAATTACACAATCCCCTAAGGCGGTCAGACCAACATTTAGGAATAACATACACCGTTCTAAAGATGAGTCACCCACATCACAAAGCCTCGCTGAAGTCAAAACGCTTAGTTTTCTTTTTTCCAGTGTTAATTCGTACTTCATTTAGAGCGAGGTGCTGTGAACTCCGAAAATAGTTTCGTCGCTTGAAAGAGCTACATGTTCATTTTTGTTTTCCGAATCAAGTATTAGTTATTATATTTACTTTTGATTTGAGCTTCAAGAGGTCTATCTCAATCAGGATGAAACGAGAAAAATATCGTGCTAAAAAAAGAAATAAATAAAAAGTAAAAATCGAAAAAATCCAGAAATGCTGCTTCTACTGATAACTTTACTCAAGCCAAAGTGAATGAAAGAATTCCATAAGCTTCATCTTTCAATTTCTCAATGATTTTGCTTGATCACAATGTGCCAGCTTTACCTTTCGAAATCTTGACAGCTACAGTTCCCAGTCCTTCGGCACGGGCTTGAGCAACCACACAGAATGCACCCTTGCCAACATACTTTTCAATGTGAAGCTTGTTCTTTGGGAATTCCCATTGATTTTCTTCTTTTAAGCATGGAAGGTTTGCATACACAGCGCACGTAGTTTGTTCTCGTTCACTGCTGATTGAAGATTGTGAGTGAAGCACCTGATGTTTAAAAGTAGATTCGATTAAAATAAACTTTATGATATAAATGGCGAGAAAAATTTAGACTATTTTGTGATTGGCATTACTATGAGTTTCTTTGATGGTCAAAGGACGCGACAACTTGGTAAACTTTAGTTCTACACCAGATTACCAAACCTATGACCTATGAAAGGATAAAAAAATTCTTATTACCGAATTGTACGTATTAGGTACGCTTTCATTCCTTCGAGGCTGAGGACTCTTTTTAGAATCGCATTCGCTGTAAAAAAATTTCAGTGAAAATAATGTTAAGTAACAGACTTGACGTAGAAACGAAAACAAGAAAAACTTACTAAGTCCATACTAATTGAGGTAAAATGAATTAGTGACACATTGTTCCGGCTATAAAAGGAAACTGCAATCAGGCAATTTTTTTTAATTTCAGAATTTTAAAGCTACGATATGCCTCTCAAGTACCAGTAGAGCGTTACTACCAACTCACCGGAGAGACAACAAGCTATCCGAATAACTGTGGTCAATTAGTATCTAAAAATAGGGGGCGGGAGAAAGGGGGATGGGAGCTCTGACGTTAAGTGATAATAATAATAATAATAATAATAATAATAAACATATATATTTTTTTTACGCTGTCTCATTCGTTTATGCATTGCATACTGTAAATACATAGACGTAAGGAGCATTTAACATAAAGTGGGCTCTGTAATCATATTAAAGTGAGGTCTTAGATGATCATTTGTCTAACGGTTTGATTGAACATTACTTTCTTTACTCAAATAATATAATAACGATTTTATTTAGCAATAATTTACATAAAATCCTCTACAATACAAAATATTAGCAGCGTAAAAAACGATTCAAAATAACTCACTTTTGGCTCACATCTACAATAATAATAATAATAATAATAATAATAATAAATGTTTATTCACAATCAATAAAAAGTGAAAGGAGATAAAAGAGATTATCCCTTTGTAGTTTATCTCCTAAGTAAATTTCTCTTTTGCACTGATGTCTTACATGTACTCTTTTCCATATAATTTAAGTGGAGATTAGTTGTGGGGATCGATGATCTTATCACTGATCATTAGCAAGTGGATTACCTTCAAAATCATCTATAACAAAACTGATCAACTTACCTCGGTTGAAGTTCAAATAAGTCCTGCAGTTGAGCTTCTGAATGAAAACAGTGTATAAATCATAAATAAGAGACATGAAAACCAATTAAGATACGAATCGGTTTTTAAGACTCCAAAGAGGAATCTAGCAATCCCAATATTTTTTTCAACACGCTAAAAAAGTTCCAACTTTGGGCACTGTATGACTCAGGTATCTGTATGATTGCACACTCTTGACCCGGCAGGAATCCCAACGCCCAGTTCACAAACCAAAGTTCTTTTATCTGGGTCAACAACGCTTTTCTGCTTGGCCTTTTACTGTTCAAGCGCATTTCAAGCAAATATATGAAAGAGAAGTGAAACCTTGTGGCTAGATCTTTGAGCAAGGTCCAAAAGTAGGGTGCCTCAGGATACTTTTTGCACTTTTGAGAACAATTTTTTTAAGGATTGAAAGGTGTCTAGAAGAACAAAACGAGCTGAAATTCATAAATAAATGATTTTTCTTTTTATGGCAGAGAAAAAAATTTCTTGTTTTCTGGAGTATACTTTTCCTATACGCGTGCTCAATTGCTGTCTTCAGTTCCGTCATATGTTCCCCTTGCACATGCATGCTGGGGTAACCTAAACAGGACAAAAAGCATTTGGATAAAAAAAGAAGAAAATCGAAAGACATTGCACACTAGGGCTTAACTCATCAACAACATCCCAAAACTTGTGAGCTCGTTTTAAAATTTTGTTGACTATAATTTTTTTGAGACAACTGAGATTACTAAGGGGCCGTTTTACCCCTTGTAAAACTCAGTCACGTCAAAGTATTTGGCCTTTTTACACATCATGAATAAAATGAAAAATTATTTCACGTTCATGCGACATTTGAGACGATGACGTTTCATATAAAAATAAAAATCCAAATTCACATATTATCGATCCATATGAAGTCCATGTCTTGCCAAAACCTAGGTCAAAACCTAACTACAGTAGATCGAGAACAACACGTACACTTTAAAAACCATTAAAAATCTGGGAATTTATCACGCAAAACAAAATTGGTTCACGAATCACGTTCAATTCAGCTCTTCATTGATGACTTTCGTTTAGATAGAAAAATTCGTTTGCGTGGACATGAAAAGATTATAACATCTTTAATCACGATTAACGAATAGAGAAAAATCAAATCACGATTCACAAGAATAAAACATCGCCCAATCACGTTCGCGTTAAAAGATATAAGGGACCCTCATAACTGGCTTGTGTTACCGGAATAGAGGATTTAGAAAAAGAAACGATGGTGGTTATGAACTGCTTAGCATCCAGGAACGCGCACAGTAACATGTCAGCCAAATGATACCTATCGAGCTAGTAAAAATTATGTTAAAAAGCATAGTCCAATTCACAAAGTAAACTTACCTGTATTACGCTTTCTCTTGATAAAACACCCAACTGCTATAGCAATAGCTAGCAAAGCGACGGCGCCAATGACAGCAGCAGCAGCATATAAGCTGGCCTTTGAGCTGTCTGTGACATATATACAAGAGCGAAGTAAATTCACATAGTCTATTCAGCGTTCTTGAAGTTGTATGATTAAACTTTATGATATGTATCTTATGTTCAATTCTCAAACGTGGCCTTTTTATCTTCATGATTTACTCCGACAATCTGTTTTTCCCTACAATTAATGCTCTAGTTTTCTCTCTCTCATCGACCTTTCTTGCTTTGAGCAACTGTTCATCGCAATTTTGTGATCGGACGTATTGGAGGTTATTTATCTCGCATCAGGTTTCTCGATCGAATCCTTGCATTTTCGATTTGAATGTAACGCACACGTTCGTGATCACAAGCGAAACAAATGTCGGATATTTTCTTTCCTTAAAAAAGGATATTGCCGTGGTCATGAATTTCTGTCAAACAGGTATCGGGATTTGGTTTACCAGAATCTGACGTAGGCCGCAAGGTTGATGGAGTTGTCGTAGTTGTGATTACTGTAGTTGTGTTACAGTAGATTAGGCAGGCCGACTCGCAAAATTGGTGTGTAGGCAAAGCAGGATCTCAGTTAACACAGATGCTATTTAGGACGTTACATGAATTTTCCGTGGGAACTGTTAAACCAGTGTGACGAGAAAGGCTGGGGTAGGGTGGGAGGGGGGGGGGGGGAGATTCCCTTCGACAACTGACCAAGGTAACCTTGAGTTCGTCGCGATACCGACATTATTTTTACTCAGATCTACGCTTACATATGGATGGATACAACATGATTGTATATCTCACCTGTAGTTGATGTTTTGGGTTTGGCAGTCGCAGATGTTGGTTCTAAAAAAAGCAAAATTGGCGCAGTTCTTTAGCTATCTTAAGTGAGTATAATAACTACGGTTGTAAGTGTTCTTAATTTATAAGAAATGTTTCCCAAACCGTTTTTTGATACAGGTAAAAACTAATTAGATTGTTATTTATCTCGCATCAGGTTTTCCGATTGAATCCTTGCATTTTTCATTTGACTGTAACGCACACGTTCGTGATCACAAGGGAAACAAATGTCGGATATTTTCTTTCCTTAAAAAAAAAAACAAAGATATTATCTTGATGATGAATTTCTGTTAAACAGATATCAGGATTTGGCTTACCAAAATCTGATGTAGGCCGCAAGGTTGATGGAGTTGTCGTAGTTGTGATTACTAATGGATCAAAGATACAATATTTTTTTAGTGCACTCTTGACAGATACTGCGCGCGAGATATCGATATAGAGAGAAGGACTCCATCACTCTAAAGGATGATTTGGTGAACCACAATGTGTTCGAGTTTCGGAATCGCGTTAGAGTGGATTAGGCAGGCTGACTCGCAAAATTGGTGTGTACGCAAAGCAGGATCTCAGTTAACACAGATTCTATTTACGATGTTACATGAATTTGTCGTGGGAACTGCAAAACCAGTGTGACGAGAAAGGCGGGGCTAGGGTGGGAGGGGGGGATTCCCTTCTAAAACTGACCAAGGTAACCTTGAATTCATTGCGATACCGACACCGTTTTACTGAGATCTACGCTTACGAATGAATGGATACAACATGATTGTATATCTCACCTGTAGTTGATGTTTTGGGTTTGGCAGTCGACGGTGTTGGTTCTAAAACAAAGGGAAACTTGGTGCAGTTCTTTGGCTATCATAATTGAGTATAATAACTACGGTTGTAAGTGTTCTTGATTTATAGGAAATGTTTCCCAAACGGTTTAATTTGATACAGGCAAAAATTAATTAGATTGTTATTGATCTCGCCTCAGGTTTTTTGGTCGAATCCTTGCATTTTCAATTTGACTGTAACGCACACGTTCGTGATCACAAGCGAAATTAATGTCGGATATTCTCTTTCCTTAAAAAAAAAATACATTGTCGTGGTGATGAATTTCTGTTAAACAGATAGTAGGATTTGGCTTACCAGAATCTGATGTAGGTCGCAAGGTTGATGGAGTTGTCGTAGTTGTGATTACTAATGGATCAAAGATACAATATTCTGTTTAGTGCACTCTTGACAGATGCTGCGCGCGAGATATCGATAAAGAGAGAAGGTGTCTATTACTCCAAAGGATGATTTGGTGAACCACAATGTGTTCGAGTTCTGGAAATCGCGTTACAGTGGATTCGGCAGGCTGACTCGCAAAATTGGTATGTACACAAAGCAGGATCTCTGTTAACACAGATGCTATTTAGGATGTTACATGAATTTGCCGTGGGAACTGCAAAGCCAGTGTGACGAGATAGGCGGGGGTAGGGTGGGAGGGGGGGTATTCCCTTCGACAACTGACCAAGGTAACCTTGAGTTCGTCGCGATACCGACATCGTTTTAGTCAGATCTACGCTTACGTATGGATGGATACAACATGATTGTATATCTCACCTGTAGTTGATGTTTTGGGTTTGGCAGTCGACGGTGTTGGTTCTAAAACAAAGGGAAAATTGGCGCAGTTCTTTGGCTATCATACTTGAGCATAATAACTACGGTTGTAAGTGTTCTTTATTTATAGGAAATGTTTCCCAAACGGTTTAATTTGATACAGGCAAAAATGATTTAAATTCTTATTTATCCCGCCTCAGGTTTTTTGATCGAATCCTTGCATTTTCGATTTGACTGTAACGCACACGTTCGTGATCACAAGCGAAATTAATGTCGGATATTCTCTTTCCTTAAAAAAAAAATACATTGTCGTGGTGATGAATTTCTGTTAAACAGATAGTAGGATTTGGCTTACCAGAATCTGATGTAGGTCGCAAGGTTGATGGAGTTGTCGTAGTTGTGATTACTAATGGATCAAAGATACAATATTCTGTTTAGTGCACTCTTGACAGATGCTGCACGCGAAATATCGATAAAGAGAGAAGGTGTCTATTACTCCAAAGGATGATTTGGTGAACCACAATGTGTTCGAGTTCCGGAAATCGCGTTGCAGCAGATTAGGCAGGCTGACTCGCAAAATTGGTGTGTACGCAAAGCAGGATCTCTGTTAACACAGATGCTATTTAGGATGTTACATGAATTTGCCGTGGGAACTGCAAAACCAGTGTGACGAGAAAGGCGGCATTCGACGGTGTTGGTTCTAAAAAAAGCCAAACTGGAGGAGTTCTTTAGCTATCATATTTGAGCATAATAACTACGGTGGTAAGTGTTCTTGTTTTATAAGAGATGTTTCCCAAATGTTTTTTTGATACAGGTAAAAATTAATTAGAACATTATTCATCTCCCAGCAGGTTTTTCGATCGAATCCCTGCATTGTCGATTTGACTGTAACGCACACGTTCGTGATCACAAGCGAAATTAATGTCGGATATTTTCTTTCCTTAAAAAAAGAAATACTTTGTCGTGGTGATGAATTTCTGTTAAACAGATATCAGGATTTGGCTTACCAGACTCTGATGTAGGCCGCAAGGTTGATGGAGTTGTCGTAGTTGTGATTACTGATGGATCAAAGATAAAATATTCTGTTTAATGCACTCTTGACAGATGCTGCGCGCGAGATATCGATAAAGAGAGAAGGACTCCATCACTCCAAAGGATTATTTGGTGAACCACAATGTGTTCGATGCAATGTTCTGGAGATGTAGTGTCCAGGCCTCTATGTCCACGCCCAAGGTCCCAGGAACAGGTCTGCGTATTCCTCAAGTAATTTGCCTGTGAACATTTCAGATTAAGCTCTTATTGCATTCGTAATCACCACCAGGCCAAGACTTTCGGAAGTCTAAAATCCTATCAAGGGTTCCGTGTTAGTGTTACCTCTAATGACGTGGAACTTTACCCGGATGATTCTCGTGTTTGACTCTACGACTGCATCGAATTTGCCCGTAACAGTTAATGGCCTGGACGGGTGTTCATTCGTTTGGTACGAGCGCAAAACACTTGTCGACTTCTCCAATTTGATCTTATTGGCAAGTTGCTGCTGAAAGGTGTATTCATCCATTACGTTAACCGACGCTCCTGTGTCGATCAGCACTTTGACTTCGCGGTTTTCGATTTTTATACTTCTTACTGGCCTGGGTTTTGGGTTGCCCTCGACAGCTCCAACTTGTTCAATCCCACAAAGGGATTCCGCGTGACTGCTATCTGATTGCACCTCCTGATGAACTGTCTTTACGATACTCTTATTTACTTTCCTTTTACTCCTACAGCATTTGGCAAAATGATTCAGCTTCCCGCATGTGGTGCATTTCTTTCCCCATGCCGGGCATTTCTCCTTTCCTCCCGCGTGTGAAAATGCGCCTCCACAAAAGTAACACTCTTTGTTGATACCAGTCGGGCTCTTTTCCCTTCCTAATAAGACCCTCATCAACTCTTCCTCGGTATTATTCCCTCGACTTTGTTGCTCCATTTCGATTCTCTTCGCTTGTTTATCCGACAGTTCCTGTGCTCTAGCGTAATCTAACGCCCCCTGAAGGGAATGCGGCTTACTGAGCAAGCGGTGTCTAACTCTCTTCGATTTTCCCTTTTCAATTAGCTGCATTTCTATTTCAACTTCACGCCAACTCTCTGGAAATTCGCACGGAGTCGCTGCTTGCATTAAACACGTGGTGTAATCATCGTACGACTCGTCTTCCTCTTGGGCTGACTGCCGAAATTGGTATATGCAAAAAGGATGATGTCTTTTAGGCTCAAAATATTCTAGAAGTTTCTCTCCTGCGGTTTCGAAGTGTTCTCCCGTATCCTATAGTGTGTCGAAGATGTCCTGTACTTTGGGACCAGAACAGTGTAAGAATAGTGCTCGTTTTCTCCCTTTGTCCTTTATATTCATAGCTACAGCGTATACTTGGAATTTTTCGAGATACTTCCTGAATCGAGTGCCAACCGATGTCAGATCTAGGTCCGGGTCAAACGGTCCGAAGCTGAGATTTGTGTCATATGCGGCCATTCGCAGAGATTTCTCGATCGAAACAATTCGATCGAACGCCAATGAGATGATCCTCGTCGCCAATGTAATGTTCTGGAGTTCGCTTATACGGTTCGCTTACCGTTCGCCTAGTTTGTTCGTTATCCAAAAATATCGCACCCACCGTTCTCACTTACAGCGCATAATAAATACTACGTCTCCTGGGGCCTTGGGCGAGGACCTGGAGGGCTGGACAGTACATTCGAGTTCCGGAAATCGCGTTACAGTGGATTAGGCAGGCCGATTCGCAACATTGGTGTGTCGCAAAACAGGATCTCTGTTAACACAACACAACATTGGTGTTGTACACAAAGCAGGATCTCTGTAAACACAGATGCTATTTAGGATGTTACATGAATTTGCCGTGGGAACTGCAAAACCAGTGTGACGAGGAAGGCGGGGGTAGGGTGGGAGGGAGGAGATTCCCTTCGAAAACTGACCAAGATAACCTTGAGTTCGTCGCTATACCGACATTGTTTTACTCATATCTAAGCTTACGTATGGATGGATACAACATTTTTGTATATCTCACTTGTAGTTGATGGTTTGGGTTTGGCAGTCGACGGTGTTGGTTCTAAAAAAAAGCAAAATTGGAGCAGTTCTTTAGCTATTATAATTGAGTATAAGAACTACGTTTGTGAGTGTTTTTGATTTATGAGAAATATTTCCCACACAGTTTTCTGATACAGGTATAAATTAATTTGATTCTTACTTTTCTCGCATCAGGTTTTCCGATTGAATCCTTGCATTTTCGATTTGACTGTAACGCACACGTTCGTGATCACAAGCGAAACGAATGTCGGATATTTTCTTTCCTTAAAAAAAAAGACATTGTCGTGGTGATGAATTTCTGTTAAACAGATATCAGGATTTGGCTTACCAGAATCTAATGCAGGCCGCAAGGTTGATGGAGTTGTCGTAGTTGTGATTACTAATGGATCAAAGATACAATATTCTGTTTAGTGCACTCTTGACAGATACTGCGCGCGAGATATCGATAAAGAGAGAAGGACTCCATCACTCTAAAGGATGATTTGGTGAACCACAATGTGTTCGAGTTCCGGAAATCGCGTTACAATTGATTAGGCAGGCTGACTCGCAAAATTGGTGTGTACGCAAAGCAGGATCTCATTTAACACAGATGCTATTTAGGATATTACATGAATTTTCCGTGGGAACTGCAAAACCAGTGTGACGAGAAAGACGGGGGTAGGGTGGGAGGGGGGGGGAGATTCCCTTCGACAACTGACCAAGATAACCTTGAGTTCGTCGCGATACCGACATCGTTTTACTCAGATCTGTGCTTACGTATGGATGGATACAACATGATTGTATATCTCACCTGTAGTTGATGTTTTGGGTTTGGCAGTTGACGGTGTTGGCTCTAAAAAAAAGCAAAATTGGAGCAGTTCTTTAGCTATTATAATTGAGTATAATAACTACGTTTTTGAGTGTTTTTGATTTATAAGAAATGTTTCCCACACCGTTTACTGATACAGGTAAAAATTAATTTGATTCTTACTTTTCTCGCATCAGGTTTTCCGATTGAACCCTTGCATTTTCGATTTGACTGTAACGTACACGTTCGTGATCACAAGCGAAACGAATGTCGGATATTTTCTTTCCTTAAAAAAAAGACATTGTCGTGGTGATGAATTTCTGTTAAACAGATATCAGGATTTGGCTTACCAGAATCTAATGCAAGCCGCAAGGTTGATGGAGTTGTCGTAGTTGTGATTACTAATGGATCAAAGATACAATATTCTGTTTAGTGCACTCTTGACAGATGCTGCGCGCGAGATATCGATAATGGGAGAAGGACTCCATCACTCTAAAGGATGATTTGGTGAACCACAATGTGTTCAAGTTCTGGAAATCGCGTTACAGTGGATTAGGCAGGCTGACTCGCAAAATTGGTATGTACGCAAAGCGGGATCTCATTTAACACAGATGCTATTTAGGATATTACATGAATTTTCCGTGGGAACTGCAAAACCAGTGTGACGAGAAAGGCGGGGGTAGGGTGGGAGGGGGGGAGATTCCCTTCGACAACTGACCAAGATGACCTTGAGTTCGTCGCGATACCGACATCGTTTTACTCAGATCTGCGCTTACGTATGGATGGATACAACATGATTGTATGTCTCACCTGTAGTTGATGTTTTGGGTTTGGCAGTCGACGGTGTTGGCTCTAAAAAAAAGCAAAACTGGAGCAGTTCTTTGGCTATCACAATTGAGTATAATAATTACGGTTGTAAGTGTTCTTAATTGATAAGAAATGTTTACCAGACTGCTGTAAGTCATCTCCTTCTGTTGTGATCGAATTTGAAGCTAAGAAAAAGTAATGTAAAGGCACGAATGAGTGATTTTAATTTGAATTACAACTGAAAATATCAGAAATTTTTTTGCTTTTCCACAATTGATCCAAATGCGTGACATGACACTGATGTGCCACAATCACCAAACCCTACGTCCATTATTATGGAATTATGTGATTCAAGTGTAATCTAAGGTGGTAGATAATTTTTTCAGCGTTATAAAAAGATAACACGAATCATTATTTTATCAAAATTGTCCACGAGAACTCTGAAACGCCTATCCTCCATACCATAATACGCACTAATTGACTGGATGAAACACGATGTACGGACTTCGCATAATGACCTCGAGTGTAATATTTATGTAAATATGTAATGTATTTTGGTCACTTGAGAGTGTTGTAGCTTTCCGTTTTTGAAACACACTACTAATAAAGTTGGAAGAAAGTGTCTACTAGGCAGATGAAAAAATGATTCTGGTCTAGGCGCGGCGGCCATGTTTGTTTGTTTGTGTTTTTTTTTTTTTTTTTTTTTTTTGGCAACTTTTAAAATTCCCAGGTAAATTAGAACCCAGTCTGCGCGCGCCAAAGAAACTATATCCAGCCTCCTTAACTCGAGATCAAGACACATAAATATGGAACCAAAAACGCAACCATCGCAGCTAACCAATACATATTCAGTCGATCTTTGCCTTATCATTCTAAAGGGTTGTTCGAGTATGTCGCATTATAAATAAATTCTGCGTTACTGAGTGCTTCCAAAGGAACCTTTATCGGGAATGTGTATAAATAACATAACATAACATAACATAATCTTTATTTCTTAAGATAAAATCACATATCCTAGTTCACAACATAAACTCACAAGGGAAACTATTACATGTCATATTTAAAAATTATCCTATTACTAAAAACGTTCTTAAACCTTTCAGTGTGGATTCTAGGGATAGCTTAAGAAGTACTTTAAAAGGTAACAAGTAGGCAAAAAATAAGCAGAATTTCAATTTTGACAAACGTATTTCATAAATAAGCTCAAAATCTGCTATTCTTCGCATTCTTAATTAAAAGACGGAGGTTCCAACAACACTGATCCTCGTTGTGTGAGCTGGGACACCTCTCACACAGGAACCGAGGTATGGCTACACTCACCATTAAGTTCTCTGAAGCTTAGTGGTAGAGCTCGAGCATCGAAGGGTTGAGTCCGACGGTCTGAGGCTTGATTTATCATGAGAACTCAGAATAAATTTTTGATTTAACGGATGGTGAAAGGATGTAAATAAAAATTCTTTTCTTTTTTAATTTTATTTTTTGCAATTATAACTGATGCCAACCTCGTGCTCTGTTCTTAGACAAGAATAAAATCAAGACCGTGAGCGTTTTTTCTAGACAAGGCAAAGAGAAATTGATGATGATATCTTAAAGCATACGCAGCATCAGGAAGGAGATATAGCTTTTTTTTTGGAGGAAAACGCTGATCAGTCTTTATTCGGCAGAATTTGTATTTAGAAGCAAATGCAATGACAGAGTTGTGTTTTTTTAGACAGTTCTCATTTAAACAGACACATTTTGAACCTCTATTTCACAAAATCAGTTGTATGGGCGTGCTGTGCTAACAATTCTACCATTAACTCAGCAAGTTATTCATATAACCTCTGGAAAAACAAAATGAAACATAAAAGAACAAAGAAACAGGAAATAAAGAAGAAAGAACAAGAAAAAGGAAAAATCTCTAGCTTAACTGCTTTTTTTTATACGCATGTACACGTTTGTTTTCACATTTACGTCACGTCTGCATTCATGTTCACTGATCATTTTTCTTTACTCTTCATGAGGCATCTGTTTTCCCTTTATTGGTAACTCTCCTTCTGGGTGTAATCGTGTAAAAGAAATCCATCCCCGTTTAGTCAAGAGGGCACCGAGCAGTCAAGTCTTTCGTCGGCCTCTCTAATGAAGCTTCCAGCCATGGCCAATTACATCAGGTTTGTCTGCAACCTGAAAAGCGAAAAAGAGGAAGCTTTTTCACCTCAATATCAATATTTCAATATAAATCATTAAGTGTTCCCATGATCTCACCCCCCCCCCAAATTCCCAACAACATTTACTTGAATATTCTCTCCATCTGAGAGATGATATGCAATTATTTGTATTCCAATTAATCCAAGTCTCTCTTTATTCACGTGATACGATATCATGTAGCTTCTGTAAGTAATACTTCATTTTTAAACTTTTGATCTCTTTCAGTGTTTTCGTCTTCATTTGTCGTTTCAATGGAAGTAAGCGTGAATAACAGCAATGCAACCTCAAAGTTTCCTCAGCAACACTCCGACGATGGAATTAAGGCCTTGAGCAAATTTCTCCTAGTTGCCATAGCAATAGTTCTGGCTAATGGACTCGTGTTTGTCTTGTTTTACCGATGTCCCCGTCTACGCACGTCTTCCAACTATGTGCTTCTTAGTCTGGCAGTTTGTGACTTCAGTATTGGCGCTGTCGCTATTCCATTCTTCATCATTTATAATTTTGCAATTTTGCCAAAAGAATTGCACTATGGGATATACGCCTCACATATATTACTGGCTGTTTCAGGTGCTTATCACATACTCGTTATTACTGCTCTCAAGTACTTGGCAACTGTCAGACCACTGAAACACTACGTGGTGACCAAGAGATTGGTTTTGAAAAGTCTGCTCGGGGTTTGGATCATTTCTACGGTTTTTGCTGTCATTCCTCTTGTTTGGAAAGATACTGAAGCATCTCAGCGTTGGCAGACCATCCATACTGCAGTTTGCATTGTTGCAGTGTTCCTCATCCCGTACATATTTATGACTTACGCGTTCATAGCCATGTTCAGAACGATCACGAAAAGGCAGCGACCATCTTTGGTGAATAAAAGGCCACGGAAGCAGAAGAAAAACAGAAGTGACCGAAAGTGTATCTCGGTTTTCGCAACTATGGCGATCATATTTGCATGCTGTTGGTTGCCCTACTTTATTATCATGTTATTAGTCACTGTAGAAATAAAAGTTCAGTTGTTTAATGTCATACAAGCATTTATGGTCATTCGATACATCACATCTTTCGTCAACCCTCTGCTCTACACATTTTTCAAACGCGACTTCTGGTCCGCCATAGGAAATATGATGCAGAACAAGAAAAACTTCAGTTCTCAAAGAAGTCAAAACGAGTCTCTTAATCTCACCAGGCGATTAAGGTCAAGTGTCAACAGTAGAAGGTCGACAATACTCGAAAGCGAAGAAGAAGGATCAAGAATGATTCGCGGAGGGAAAATGACATTTGGTGGAGAGCCAACTTATACAAGCCGTGTTTAACTGGTTTCAGGGTATGGAACAAGAAGGCAGAGTTAGTACCTCATATAAAGAGATCTAATTAGTCGCCACTGATAGCAATTATATGGTTAAATAAAGACATGGCTTCTAGATATTGTACATACCCAATAGGTTTGGTACGCTCCATTTTCACTCAAGGACGGAGATTGTACATTGTGAAATATTTCTTGCCCAAGAAACACAGCACATGGGAAAATTGACTGAGCCGGGCCGGATTGTTCAAAACATGGGATTAGTGTGAATTTTTAATTCACTAAAATAGTTTATCAAAGGGATCTTTTCTCCTTACCTTTTTCTGGTTAGTTTCGAGTCATAATGAGATAAACCCCAACTAAATCTTAGCTCTTAAATAAGCTCTTCTACACGAGAAATTAAAGCCAAGGTTAAACTTTAATCCTAGTTCAAAATTAACTCGCCTTCGAACAACCCAGCCGAGAACTGAACGCTCCATGCCTATTAGATAATGTTTGGCTCATTAAACCAATCACATTGTAAAAACGGGAGTGTCTTAGTTAAAGAAGAAGTATGCATTAGGGACCATAGAATTTCCATCTCCGTAAATAAAAAAGGAATATATGTCATTATGACGTTGGCGAGGATTGAGATTCCAAAGAGTGACCTGGCCTTACTTGAATTTTCCTCATATATGTAAAATTTTGCTGAGCAGCTTAGCCGCTTTACTGTGACGTAACTGAGTCTCCCCTCCGCATTTTTCTAACTCTTAGCCAGTGTTTGAATAATTAAGAAATGGAAATAGGTTTTTTTTTTTAAATGGTAACTAGAGCAGCATCGTTTTGTGAATTGGCGTTACGGTTTTGCTTGTTGGGTCAGGAAGTTCTTTAAAAATAGCGGCGTCCAGTTTTTGGAGCTCAAAAATGTCTTTTCAAAGGTCTGTTTTTTCTTTAGAAACGTAAGACACGACAAGTGGTAAATCTTTAGACATACTTCTGAAAAGCGGAGAGAGAAAACATGTTCTTTACGATTCACTTGTTTTAGTTACTTTTTTACGATTCGTGTGTACAACTAAAAACTTTCTTGATAAAAGGTTTTATTGAAACGAAAGGATAGAATCCAAACAGTTAATCAGGAAACCAGAGCTTTCTATATCGCACTTTTAAAAGCTGTTGGTGTAAAGCGAAAAAATTGGAGATTTGTATGATTTATTGATAATTACTGTACGCAGCCTACTTTACATTGTAATTGTACGGATGTACCATAATGTATATTAAGTATACATTTGCTCCAATGTATATTGGAGTTATTTGCATAGCATCTTTTGTTGTTGCACAGCCCTTATTGACGACTTAATGATACACTAATAATAACTGCAATGAGAATTTAATAGCAATAAAATGATAATGATGCTGATAATGATCATATACAAGTATTGGATGAGGTTGAGCACGATATTTAACAATTTTTCGCTGAGCCTGAGGCAGAGGACAATCAAAACAAAGAAAATATAACGACTCTCGTGGTTTTGTTGTGCGACAAACACAGTTTTCTTTCCCGGCTCTCGAAATAAACAAGTCATTCATGATTCTTCTTAACGCGAAGTATTTGTGCAACAATATAAATCCTTTATTGACCGAGCTTGTCAGATCAAGATAGCTGGATATTGGCCTCGCTCTTTTTTTGTATTTTAAGGAACCTCTACTTCACTTCGGTCTATAAAGAGAACACGGCAGATATCCAACCCTTTTGACCTCACGCTTGGTCAATATCGCACGAATATCATGTGAAACTGAATTCGATGACTGTTTTACTGTAAAATTTGTAAGGAGACACTTCTCTCTAACTCTCGAGCTCTCTTGATGTGTGACCAGCTCCCTCACGAGTTTAAAAGTGTTTTTTAGTGCCACAAAGTTGGTGGTTATCGATGGCATCAAAGTACACCTCCTTTGTTTGGACAAATAGCGCTCAAACTGTTTCAAATGTTCTACTCAAAAGATCTGGCATAAAATAATTGCCTTACTAAGCGTTCTAATCTTTCTATCGTTTTTCAAAGAAGGGTCTTACAGCCACTTCGAATTTCCCGCTGCCGTCATCTTGAATGGTGCGCAATGCACTCTGGGCTGTTGACGTGTAATGGTTGCTCAGTTTAGTCGGGGACTTGTTAATGCCATACTTCTTCTAGCCTCCCTCGCAGCCGTTTTTAGTCTCGTCACGCAACGCTTCTCCCCACAAACCTAGGTTTGCGTGACGAGAATAAAAACGGCTGCGAGGGAGACTATTCTTCTTCCGTCTGAAAAAACATTTTTAGTAAATATGCCACAGATCTTCCCCATCAGTTGGAGCCGGAGTGCTCTTCAAGTGAATATAGACAGGAAAGCGAAGTAGAAGATGAAGAATATGAAGGAGCGTGAGATTTTAATTGTGAAAATGTCGACCGCCAATCGAACACTTCATGGTGCTTATGCGAAAGATGTCCGTAATGCCAACAGGAGTCAAGTCAGTGTGCTGTAAAGAGCTGCCATTTTTCTCTTGAATGGTCGAAGATACTCTGTGATCCAAAATCTTCAACTGCGATTTGTAATATTTTCATATAAAGAAACTCTTAATTAATAATAAAACTGGGAGCAGCTTTACTTGACTTCTTTGTTTTGTTTTGTTTTTTATTTAAGATCGATTCTTTTTTAAGTTAAACTGATACTGTTGTTTATTTATCGTGTCAATCCTTCGGTTTGATTTTGGTATGACTCTACATAATTCACCAGAAAGATCGAATATAGGTGATTTGCAACTAATCTCTAGAGACAAAGGTAACAATGGTGAAAGGAACAAATGCTGGTGGACGAACAAAAGGAGCCAATGAGATATCTATTGTTTACGTTCACCAACATGGCGGCAATGACGTAAAGTGCAAACCACCGATACATCAGCGGTGACTTGGGCATTCCGTTTTAACCTATTCAGTCTCGCCATGCTAGTGACCAAGACAGAATTTCTCCCTACAATATCAATGCAGTAACCAATAAGACAAATCATGAGAATAAAGAAAAATGACAATAGTCCATTTTACAGTTGTGTGCTTGGTTGCCAAGCCTTTGAACGGGAGTGAGGCTAGGGGTGACCTTGTTATGATACGAACCTTGCTGCCTTTCAAAAGTAAATCACTTTGTTATCATGCTAACTAGATACAGGTCTCTAGCACAACATGGTCACCTTCAGCCTCAATCTGAATCAAAGGCCTGGCAACTAAGTACACAACTGTAAAATGTAATAATTTGGATATATCAACAAAGTTGAAATGGTAAATTGGCCACCGTAACGATTACAAAAGCTGACGTTTCGACCGTTAGCCCTTCGTCATTCGCTCCGACGAAGGGCTAACGGTCGAAACGTCAGCTTTTGTAATCGTTACGGTGGCCAATTTGCCATTTCAACTTTGTTGATACATCCAAATTATTTCGCTCCGACGAAGGGCTAACGCTCGAAACGTCAGCTTTTGTAATCGTTACGGTGGCCAATTTACCATTTCAACTTTGTTGATATATCCAAATTATTTCGTTACTCCCACCGACGCAGACCCAAACAGTTTCTTTCGAAACTATCAGCCTTTGTTTAATTTCGCTCCGACGAAGGGCTGACGCTCGAAACGTCAGCTTTTGTAATCGTTACGGTGGCCAATTTACCATTTCAACTTTGTTGATATATCCAAATTATTTCGTTACTCCCACCGACGCAGTCCCAAACAGTTTCTTTCGAAACTATCAGCCTTTATTCAACTGTAAAATGTCCTATTAGGGGATTATTATCATTTGATCTAATACCAAGTTCTCCAAAAGATCACCGGAATAGTTACACGGATGACGGCAAGGAGAATTACTATTGAGAACGTGGGACTGAAAAGGTTAGATGTCTTGCATTATAAGCAAGATTATGGTAGCTTTTAGACCTCATGATTAATCTTTACTGCCTTAAAACGCCCACTTTTTTTTTTATGGTGAAAGCACCGCACTTGCTATCTTCGGCCTCAAAGCAGACCGTCTCCTTACCATTTATTTTACACCAGCCTTCTGAAATAAGATATCAAAGATGAACCGGCTCTATCTGTACAATTCATTCAAATTGTTCGGCAGAGCCATATCGATATACAGCTACGACACATACAACTATATAGGCGCATATGCATCAACAGGGATTTCCAATTAGGGTTATCAATTGTGCTCAGAAATATTCAGCTAATTTTCCATGGTACTTCTATAGTAAGCCTAGATGACCTTACCTCTCTCACAGAATATATCCATCTTTTCCGTTGCCATCTCATTTCTTTCGCTCGCTTTGATCTCTGTGCATGAATCATCTGGAAGCTCCTTGATGGAGCCGAGAGAGACTGTGCCAAAAGAAAGTGAAAAGATTCCTTCAGCATAATAATGTTCTGGTTCACCTAGAAATTTCGTAGATATTTGGCACTCTCTGATATGAAATTATCTGCCTTTTATTTTTTGTTTCAAGGTTCCTTGCATGAGAATATTTCTTCTTCATTTGGCTCGCAAGGATGGTAGGTTTATGAGGGCTAATATTAAATATAATCAAATCCTGAAACGAGAAAAATTGCCGTTTATAATAATGTCAATTACAACTTTCGACAACGCTTTGGCATGCAATTTGCCCAAGGAGTAAGTTAGGCGTGCACGGCCTTTTGTTAGGCTTTAGCTTTAGCATTTGAAGAAACAGCTTTTAAAACTCGCTGGTAGATCCACGAAAAACTAAAAAATAGCGCAAATAACAACTTACAAGGCCTTTGTTTCTTAAATATGCGCTGATAAGTTACCGAGCTTGGACAATATTCCCTGTGGATAAAGGGACGCAAACCTGAAGCCGACATATAGAATCCAACTAGTGTTCGCTTCGCTGCTTATACTGATAACAGATCTAGAATTTGTTCCCTTCCTCAAGTAACTGTCCCGAGAACAATCAACATTTTGTGCGATGAGGATCTTTAATTTGAAAAACTTCTCTTCAAAATTCGTGGATTGCTGTAAGGTGGATAGACAATGCTTCTGAACCCAACGCCTTCATGTCCGTACTTAAAAAAAATATATATTTTCCTTCACGCCCGTTCGACCGTCAGAGAAGAAAATGGACATAGAGAAGATTAATAATGTGCAGGTGTTTCAGGATACGGAGAAATGAAGTAAATGGCGCACGAACAAGCCGAAGAAAAGGGTTTAAACGTGCCTTACGAGGTGAAATAGCATTTCATCACAATTATTTGATACATCCGTTCAAAACAAGTCCCATTTGGATTGCGTTCTTTCGTGCGCAACACTGTTGTCAAGGTTGCGGCAGCAATAGCATGTAATAACATGTGATTAAACTAGTCATTATTCCTCACAGCAGGACTCCATCGACGAAAATAACCTCTTCTTACTTTTTAAAAAACATGATCTTGGAACGGTTTACACTCACCCTCAAACATTTTAGCGTACCAGGCGCAGATGAAACATTTTGCTCTTAAATCTTACAATTTGAGATTTAGTTTGCTCGAACAGTGTTTCAGTGTATGGCACAACGGTTCTTCAAGTGAGGGTGCCCTATACCGCTTTGAAAAACTCAGTCGCGTGAAAATATTTTACCTTTTCACGCGTCACGGATATTGTTCAAAACCATTTCACGTTCACTCGAAATTCGAGACAATCACCTCAATCAATATTTTTAGTTTTCCTTGTCTTGACGAGTCCTAGCGACAACAGAGATCGTAATGTCTTATTTCATCTGTTTAAGAACTACTAGTAGTCTGTTTTATGATTTTATTCGATTCAAAGCAAGTCCTCTTACTGTCAAAACCCTGGTCGAATCCTAACCGCAGCCGTTGAAGAACAATACTTATATTTCCACAATAGCAGGAAATTCCACGCGCAAAACAAGATGGTTCTCTTATCAGATTTAACTCTGCTCTTAATTTACAGTTCATGCTTACATAAAAAAGAAAAAAATTGTTCACGTGGACACGAAAAGATAAAATAGCTTCAATCACCATTCATGAATAAAGAAAAAGTCAAATCACGATTTACGAAAAAAAAAAAAATGACCCAGTCACACTTCACGTAAAAAGTAGTGGGACTCTCTTGAGTATCTAAGGAAAACTTCTTCGAAATCTTCCGAAGTTCAATTCTATTGACTAATCCCTTTCTGTTTACCCATGTAGAATGTGTTTGGTTTCCCTCACGCTTGCTGGGTCGTACAGGAAAAATATTTGTAATTTTGTAGGAAACTAAGAAGAAATAAGGCAAATGATTGTGCAAACATACCCCACTTTGGTGTTTACTATATTCCAGCCAATTCAAAACAACCCCCTGTTTGTATCGAGTTCTTTCGGAGACAAAGCCGGTTGTCTAGGCTGTGATGAGCATTTCAATTAAAGCATCCATCGTCTATCTTGGGCTTATCACGCCTTTGGAGCTGATCTGAGCTGAAAAGTTAATCATTGCAACTGGTTTTTAGTACCTAATAAGACGCCTTCACTGCATAAACCATTTAGCTCTGATAGGGATAAATAACAGGTTTCGAAATGATACAATTGAAAAAAGAATAAGTTTTGTTCAGTTTCCAAAAAAAAATTATCACATGTAAACGCTTCAATTTAATTGGCTTCTCTAACTTTTCATATCCTAAGTAGAGGGTCCCCTATACCCTTTTATAAAACCCAGTCATGTAAAAGTATTTAGCCTTTTCACCCATCACGAATAATATCCAGAACTCTTTCACGTTCACGCGAAATACAAGACAATTACTTTGAAGTACTATCATACTTTTCTAGTCTTGCTCAGTCTTACGCGACAAAAGTTGATGTAACGTCTCATCATAGTTGTTGAAGAACCAGTAGTGGTCTGTTTTGCGACTTTTATCGAACCAGGGGGTGGGGGGAGGGGGGTGGCTCATCGAAATAATCATGAACCATAAACATGGAGGCCCATCTTTTCCTCATGGACCATAGGGTCAATTAAGTTAGACTGATACTGTTGTTTATTTATCGTGTCAATACTTCAGTTTGCTTTTGGTATCGCTCTACATAATTCGCCAGAGAGAACGAATATACATCAGCGTTGACTTGGAAATTCCGTCAGTTTAACCTGTTCAGTCTCACGAGTGATAAAGAAAGATGAAAATGAGGGGATTATAATTATATCAGTTAGAACTTTCAAGGCTCTGGCATGCAATTGCCTAGGGAGAAATTTAGGTGTACACAGCCTTTGTTAGGCTTTAGGTATAGCATTTCGAATAAACAGCTTTCAAAACTCGCCGATAGATGTCAAATAAAACGATAAAGTAGCGAAAATACCAACTTGTAAGGCTTTTGTTTTTTAACCTGACAAGTTACCTGACAAGTTGCCGAGCTTGAGCAATATTCCCTGCTGATAAAGGGACGCAAAACTGAAGCTCGACCGATAGAAACCAACCAGTGTTTGCTTCGCTTCTTATATTGCATACCATGATTTTTTCCCTTGTTCAAGTGACTGTCCCGAGAACAATCAGTATTCTTTGCAACGAAGATCTTTGGAAAACTTTTCTCACACGTTGTGGATCTGAATTATATTGACAGTTATTGCTTCTGAACCCCGAACGCATTCATGTCTCCACTTCAAAAGAATGTTTGCTTTCCCTTCCCGCCCGTTTGACCGCAAGAGAAGAAAATAGACAAAGAGAAGATTAATAATGTGTAGATGTTTGGGGAGAAATGAAATGGATAGCGCATGAATAAGCCAGAGAAAAGGGTTCGAACGTTCCTCATGAGGTGAAATAGTATTTCATCACGATTATTTAGTATTTCCATTAAAAACAACCCCCATCTGGATTGCGTTCTCTTGTGCGTAACACTGTTGTCCAGGTTACGGCACGTAATAGCATGTAATTCGTCGCTCCGACGAAGGGCTAACGCTCGAAACGTCATCTTTTGTAATCGTTACGGTGGCCAATTTACCATTTCAAGCATGTGTTTAAGTTAATCTTTATTCCCCAAAGCAGGATTCCCTTAACGACACTAACCTTTTCTTTTTTTTAAAAAAAAAGACATAAATTTAGAACGGTTAACACTCGCTTTCGAACATAAAATCTTGCGATTTTCAAGTCTATTTACCATCTCTTTCTGTTCACCCGTGTATGAAGTGTTTGGTTTCCCTCACGTTTTCTGGGTCGTAAGAGGAATATTATTTTTAATTTTGTAGGAAATTAAGGAGAAATGAGGGAAATGGTTGTATAAACATACCCTAAGTTGGTATTTACCACAATCCAACCAATTCAAAACAATCGGCCCCATTTGTATCGAGTTCTTTCGGAGGCAACGCCGTTGTCTAGGTTGTGATGAGCATTGGAATCAAAACATCCATAATGTACTTTGTTGGGCTTATCGCGTCTTTTAAGCTGAGCTGTGTTGGAAAGTTAATGCAACTGGTTTCTAGTACCTAATAAGATGCATCCAGCGCATAAAACATCTAGTTCTGATAGAGATGAATAACAGGTTACGAAATGATACAATTGAAAAAAGAATAAGTTTTGATCGGTTTCCTAACAAAATTATCATATGCAAACACTTTGATGTCATTGGCTACTTTAACTTTTCATATCTTAAACAGTTAACCTTATATATAGGCGCATCTTCGAATCGTTCATCTGCACAATCTATCTTGTCCTGTTGAAAGACACTGTTCTCTACAACGTTACTGGTAGGTTCCTATCTCCAGTCTTAAGGTAACATGTCTCTTACAGCTTCCTCAACGAAAATTTGTGTACTGAAGAGATCAATCCATCGATCCAAAGTAAAAAAACTTGCCATATTTCAAAATCTGGTGTGGGTAAATAGCAAAAAATTGTTGATCACGTTAGTAGGTCAACGGCGTAGCGCTATTTGCTAGGATGAATTCCTGCAGTTTGATATAATCATTTCTGCAAATTTATTTATTTCAATTTACAATGTCCCATTATGGCGGCAGATTATCGAACTGAAGATGAGCAAATTTTATACCGTGTCGAAATAGATGCTTCTTTCGCTCGAATCCGAATTATCCAACCAACACGGATTAGTTGCCTGACATCACACATGGTCATTCACGTTTAGGTGATAAGTGAAATAGGAGACGTGGTGATGGAGCTGGCGATAGGTTTTTAGGAAAGAGTGTGCTAAGTTCCTGAAGTGGTGAATGTGGCCGATAAATACTAAAACAAGGAATTGACGACTGAGAGTAGAGCGTCCCACAAGTTTGGTACAAACAAACACGAAGAAGCTCCTCATCCGATCTTCTAATCTGATGATTTTTTTTTTTTTCGTTTCTCTCGTTTGTTAAAATGTGCCTTCATTTTCGTAGTAATTCATAGTCGCTTTCGTTCGTTTTTCTCTAATGAACTACAGTAAATATTTATTTGCGATCCAAAATACGTTCATGTAATGAAAGGCAAAAGTCCCAATTTTGGTTAGCTAGACATAATCTCTTTCTACTGATAAGATGAGAACTTACATTTTTTTCCAGTGCTTTCGTAATAATCCGATAACGCAACGCTCCTTTACATTTTGCGAACTCAAATTCGAATTGGAAGAAACAATACTCCCAATGAAAAATTACGGAGGCGAAGGATGGAATGATCTTAGTAGCTGAGCTGTGAATCTTATTAATTCTGTAGCGTATCTTAAATTTTATTTTATTATTGTTTTCTTTTTTTCTCTCAATGAAAAGGAAGGATATTGGCTACAGATTGGGGCTGACCGAGAATTGAAAAAAATGTTGTCGTGGCTCAATTTATCTATTCCACAGATCTTAAGTCCAGCCAAAATGAGATCCATTTTTGTTGTCTCACTGCTTGTGCTGATTTTGATGGAAGGAAGCAGACCTGTCATGGGTGGAGGAAAGAAAATAAAAAGACTGCAAGCCAGGGTGAAAGCATTGGAAGAGTGCCAATGTACGTATAACATTGGCAAGTTGTACATAGCTGTAGAATGTGTAAAATACTAACATTTCTTGATCTCATATTTAATGTGACATTGACGTAATACCCTTCACAGTGAACTTTATTATGTAGATATTGGTGAATTACAAATTTATCTCGTGTTTCCAAAAATAACATCTTCACCATGTGCATTGAACTTACATTTATGTATTCTTGTTAACAAGCAAAGATAATAAAGTCGTCCTGCATGGTAACCAGCTGGTGACCTAAGGTAACCTAAGCTCTCTCGTAAAAGGCAGTATCAGCAGTCGAAAATATGAAATTCGTATCCATGTGCGACCATGTAAAATCCTGTATATGTATGTTTGAGCTATTCGAGTAAAGCTCAGGAAAGAGCTTTCGTATCTTGACTCTTTCACCATCATTTTGTTCTGTCCTTTTGAAGCCTGCTCCATGATTGAAGATCTCTTGAATAGAGTTGAAGCATTGGAAAATAGAACTCCACCACCTCCTCCGACAACAGCTCCAGCACCCCCTACAACGATGCCCGCAGGTAACACGAAGACAGTCTGACTTCTGATTACTTTTCAAACATTTTAAACTTGGCAAGTTAAGAGAGGAAACAACATTCTTGATTTAAATACATAGATATCATTACGCTAGCTCTAACGAACGAGATTACTAAACGAGGTCTGCCCAGTTTCCTGAGAGCTAGCTGCAACAGCACGAAAAATATATGCAAATTTTGTTCCACGAAATCATGAGCACGTTGACATAAACAAAACAAGACCAGCTCCTTTCTGAGCCGGTCAGCGGTCCTTTATGGGCTGCTGTACACAAGCACAGCTTGTATTCTGGTAACTTTTGACACAAAAAACTGAACTTATAAACTCTATAATTCTATAGGCAATCAGTGTCATTAGAAGAATGGATTAATAGTTAATTAATCTTGTAATGAAAAAAAAAATTAAAATCGAAGAAAAAAATCACAAAGAATTCTGCCTCCCGTGCCTACGTGTCAATGTAGAAAGTTTCGGTGAAAGAAATGTACGAAAGAAAAACAAAACATTTGGTTAGGCATCCACTGACAAGAAAGTGGTCGTTAAACAACAGCGATAATGTATGTCCGTGATGCCCATTTACCATGCAGAATAAGTCTGAAACTGATCTTGTAGGGATGCAGGGTAGGTGGATATTTGTCGAAACTATTTGAGTGTTGTTTCTGTTTTGTACTATAGAATGCAAAAGCTATCAAATCCTGGCAGATGCAAACAGGCATGTCAACCACGGTGCAAGTCCACTCTTATGCGATAACCATCTTACTCCCAACTGGTATCGCTTCCAAGGAGCGGCTGGAGTTAAAATGCCTACATCTTGCACCCAAACATTCAAGTGCGGTACCCACGCCACTGGATGGCTGAGTGGCGGTCATCCCTCAGTGGAAGACGGTAAAGTCACTAGGAAGGTCTGTTTCTCGTGGAGCAATTGTTGTACTTGGTCGATCGACATCCAGGTGATAAATTGCGGCGATTTCTATCTTTACTACATCGATGGAACACCCCGGGAGCACCAATGCCATTTGCGCTACTGTGGTACCGACTAAGAAAGTTCCGTCGTGACTAGGACCTGTGGTTTTAAGTAAAGGGGATAAAATTAGTGTTTGGGAATCTATTTGCTTGACTCAATGCTAGTTTTCCGAGGAGAGTTATCACTTTCAAGCCGAATAAATATACTTAAAAAAAAACTGTTGTCTCTTTCTTTCCATCGTTGGTACGTAATAAACTACCCTCTGTCTCATGAGAAATGCAAGAAGTCAGAATTTGAACCAATTCAGAAATTACGAGGGTCGAAATAACCATGAACGGCGTAAATGTGGAGGCCCATTTTGTCATCATGGGCCATAGGGTCTACTCTTGTTAAACACAAGGATCACACTTTCGTATGTCAATACAGATTTACACTTTTTTTGGAGATGACTATGTTTTGTCTCTAACTCAGCTCTGCTGCACTCGCGTTAAATTGAAGGAATGAGTCTCTGTCAACCACCGTACCATATGTAAACTTGGCAAGTAAGACTGCATCAATTCCAATTCGGTTTAATGGAGTCACTCTCAGGGTAGCTTGTGTGACAATACTATTTCTCTGCATATAAAGGAAAGAAGTCTCCAATTTTCCGATCTCAGAATTTTCCTCTCTTGTGTATATGTAGTGTAATTTTCCTCTTGCTGGTCGATGCCTTGATGTGACTCGGCTAAGGACTGATGATAATTGCTTCTACTTGGATCATAAAAAAATCGGATTCTTTTCTTCCCTGCATGTTTGAAAAAGTAGCGTCATGGCTGATTTCTGATCGAGTTAGCGGGGGTTAATTCCTTATTTTTTTGTTTCTGTTGTCTTACTCTAGCTGTTACCGTCAAAAACGTACTACAGACAGTCATTTGGAAATCCACAGTTTTGGTCAATCTGAGAATAAGCTTAATATATCCACAAGTCATGAGCACTGAAGGCCAAATGCGCCGATGTCAGATTATTTTTAGCAGCCTAAGCCGTCTTTGAGTGAGGACTATGCTTTTCCAACTCATAAAACAAAACAACTTTTTATACAATCTGAACTAGTTTTCCTTATCTTTCTCTTCTCTCCGACGAATGGCTAACGCTCGAAACGTTTTTGTAATCGTTACGTTTTTGTAATCGTTAGCTTTTGTAATTGTTACGGGGGCCAATTTACCATTTCAACTTTGTTGATATATCCAAATTATTTCCTTGATAAAACTGAATACGAAACAATAACAGCAAAAGCAAACAATAACAATGAATTATAAATAGCGCAAGTCAATTCTTCAACAGACACTATTGAGACAAGTCAGGGCTGTACGGAGCTGGGGCAATTCGGGCCAAGCCACCTCTTGCAGTTCACAGTACAAATGTTTTGTTTTCCTCTCTTTCAAAAGCCTCGTGTAATGTTTAATAACTTCCTTAGAAGTGATAAAAAAATCCAGATAGAATACGAAATTACTGTTTGGGTTAGGGTTGCTATTCTAATCTGGTCTAGTAGTCTCTCTAGAAACTCAAAGGACCTCAGAAAACTTCCTCAGATCGCTTATCTATTTACAGTGCTATTGATGATATTTATGTTTTCCTTTCCCTTTGGGATGACGATGTGCTTGGAATGCCCTCTATTCGAAAGAACAACGTAAATATCAGTTGATAACCTCAACATAAATATTGAAATCCGCTCTCCATCCAGCCGTGACGAGTTGCACCCTGTGACTCACGTCATAAACAAAACAAAATTCTTGGCCTCGTGATTCGATCAAATAACTGCTTTCCATCTCGTCGACGTTTGATAGATATCTTGGTCAGTATATAACTTGTCAACAACGTTTCGCTTTTATTTTCACCGGAAGTGAGCTCAAGTTCAACGAAAACACCACTTGAGAACATACAAGCTACAATCAGCACGTCCGCGTTAATTTTTAGGCTGTGGATGGACTGTGGAACTTAGATATTTACTGCTGCTGTGTTAGGCTGTGCCGCATGAATGGAGTTCTCGGTGCTGTTGATAGCAAGCGTTTTTCTCATTAAGGTCTCAGGTAAGCATCGTTAGGTTAGAAAACGTGGTAATAGAATACAGTTGTACAATTTCGAAAGTACTAAGAGAACATTCTCGGCTCAATAATATGCGACAGCTCACGTAAAGAAAAAAAAATGATTCATATTTACTCTATATTCGTGGGTTGGTCATAGCGTAAGAGTAACATAGAGGTCGTAAAATTGGTCATAATCCTACTTTAGCTGGATGTTATCGAAGCGCTCGAGCTCCTTAGCAATTTTAAAACTTATCATTAGTAACTAGGCGCGACTTAACAAATTAGGATCGTGCGGTGCATGATCTGCATTCACGGCACTCAGCGAGGCGAGTGATATTTGCTTATCCTTTATGGCCGTCGATATTAAGATAAAATTTCAAAAACGAAATAACATCACGAGATGCCATAACGTGAAAGTGACGGTCGCGGTTAAAAGGATTGACTCGAAAGGACCTCATTAAATATTCTATAGAAAACGTATGTTTATGTTTTCTTTGATTTACATTTTTTTGGACTTTCACTACAAATATGTTTTCTAGAATGTTTAATGAGATCCTTTCGAGTCATCCCTTTCAACCGCGACAGAAAGTGACTGGATTCCCGCAGAAGCGAAAGTATCGCGTTTTTTCTATCGAGCTATCATGGTCGTCAGTGTTTATTCAACCCTTTAGAAATTTTATACCATGATGAGTAAGAAAATATTCATAACGATTAAAATTCCTGCATAAGAAGACTCACACACCTTTCAATGATATAAATAGAAGTTGTATTTCGTATAATTATTCTTCAACCGTCAACCACTATTTTCGAAATACAAAACTCTGGTGTGGTTTCCAAAAAAAAAAAAATTAAAAATATATATATATTATTACAGCTTGAATAAAATGCTTACCCTTCTGAGTTATGTTCATGTTTGGCCATTTGCTTAGTCGAATTGAAAGTATTTTTGCAAGCTAGGTACGTGGGGAATTTTATGAAGCAACTTTGTTTTTAACGCGTTGTCTTCAGCTCTGAATGAAAACAGTTACATGAACGCTGCACATCAGTGTGTCACGCAAATCTAGAATCGCTGGAGCATATTGATCTTGAAAATAAGTACACTGATTATAGGGTCTTAGCGTCCGGAATGTTTTTTGTTTTTTGTTCTTCTCCTTCAATCAATCATTAGGGTGTCCTATTGTGTTGTCGCTGTTTCTCGTCGTTCGTTAGTATTTTTTCGCTGGTCAGTTAGCTTCTGTTGTTTCTATGTCACGTATCTTAGTTCATTAGTTTCTTTCGTAATATAGGCGCTAATTGCACTTTAAGTTAGCTAGTCGTTTTCGCATATATGAATTAGTTTTTCTCAAGTTCAGAGTTTAGTTTTCCGTTAGACATACAGCAGTTAGCTTTGAGCAGTTACTCCAGTTTATCTTATTTTTGCCTTTGGGCAGTTTATATTCGTCCAGCAGTTTCGTAGAAATTGTAACAATGTAAGTATTGTCATTTCAATTTTGTTCAGTTCGTTCAGTGTATTTCTTTCCTTTCACTTTTACTAGTCAATTGTTCTAATTTCGTATTCATTTATTGTTTTAAGTTTCAACCCACATACCCAATAAATCGTCTTTATCATCGTGGTGTTGGGAGGTTACGATTACTGCAGTTACACTGATCTAACTCTGATGAACCCGGTGGGGCCGACATCATGATTTTTTATTATTCTCTATACTCCTGATTATAGTTTAGCTGTAAGTAATATTTCGTTTTGCTTCTCAGACCCCTGTAGCCATCCTGAGAGTATCAATTGTGTCCAGGGACACAATTGTTAGGAGTGTGACATGAACGTTCTATCAAGAGTGATAAAGAGAAAGAAAACGATGCTTTCCCTATAGACCCTCTTATGGTGAATGCAAATGAAGCGAACAAGAGTACAGCAAAATATGAAGTAGCATTTATTTCAGTGAAATACGCATTCTTTTCCTTCTGCCCGTCCGTTGAGCTTCATTTCTACGAATTTGAAGAGGGGTTTACTGGGCGGAAAGTTTTAAAAGGCGCGAAAGCGATTAAACTGATTGACATTAGAACATTTAAAAAGAGTTTTGTTGTCGATAACCCAGATTAGCTATATTAGCCGTGAGATATATCTTTTAGATAACTGAATAAAATTAAATCGATAACAACTCATGCAATACCTCAAGTTAACGTTACCACCAAACGATCGATGGACGAATCCTTACACTTCTTTAGGACCAAAATAGCTCAATAAAAACTCAGTTTAAAAGATAATGAATAAATTTTTGAAAAGTGGATATTTTATGAATATATTCTTCTTTCTTTAGAAGCACAAGTTTTTGTACTGACCCCAGTCAGTCCAATTCAAGCTCAAGATGGCGACAACATCACACTACATTGGGACTACCACTCTAGCTCTCACATACTGAACCTTGCTCAGTGGGGAACTATGACCCCAGATGGTACCTTGGAAACCATCATAGCTCAACAGCAGGGGAATAAGCCAGTAGAGTATTTATCATCAAGTTATAAAGACCGCGTTTTTGTAATGGAAAAAGCTTCCTTGACTTTCATTAACGTTAAAATGGATGACGGTGGGCGATATGGTTGTAAGTTGGCGTTTAGAGACGCGAAAATTTTAAACTACACAATACTGGAAGTATCAGGTAGGCGAGTGTTTACTTAAAGAGTCAAATCGATAGTTCATATGTGTAAGTAGACCGAATTACTCGTGAAGAGCCAGTTTCTGGTTGGAAGAGTTAATGCCCAGAAAGGTTTGGGACGAGGCATATTTATGACTCAGTTTTTTTGCATCATTCCCGTCCCCGCTTTCTCTCGTGGGAGTGTATACATAGGGAATGCTAATTTAGCCTGTCGCTCCAGATTTAGGTGCTATGATTTCTGAAGTAGGTTTGGTTACTAAAGACCTCACTCTTTTGTAGATGTCGTTTTCTCTCTCAACTTATTTTCCTCTATGGAACTTGTTGTAGCACTTTGCTCACGGTTTACGCGATCAACCTTTACTTATCATTCGAAATGAAGTGCATCCTAGTTTAAGTTTTCCAACTTCCGCTTTTGCTAATAGTACTTTGTGCATAGCAAAATGCAAGGAAACATGAAAGAAGAAAAACATCGAAAAGAGGGATTAACCTTTTTTTTCCTGTCTTTAAAACGATGTTCTCCTCCTCACTGGTATGGCGAATAGAAATAGTATCATGTGTCCTTTCCGACATCAACGTCTCGTCATGAGTATGTCAATCACATGTAGTGGCACGTCAGAGTCTTAAATGAATTCACACTATGTCTGCCTGTTCATCTCTTAAGCAAAAGCCACAACAGACGCATTCCCGACAGCTGATGGTACCGCTGATGATGATACGATAAATACACATCCGATATATCTGGCTTTTGTTGCTGTGGTTCTGTTCCTAATTATACTAGTTGTCGTCTACTTATTCATCACGTGTAGGAAAAGAGGTAAGTCCGTGCGTCCTCGCCTTTCTCGTAGAGAGGGCCTCACAACCTTTTGGCTAAAAGTGCGATAGAATTTGGATTTGGAGGAGAAGGTGATGGGCAGAAAGGGGAGGGGAGGGGAGGGGGGCTTAAGAAAGTCGACTGTTATGTGGTGTTCTAGAAACTTCTTTGAGACTACCATCCCTTGCTTTGTGGAGATAGCCTAGGTAATGCGCAAAAATAGATATCTGTTGTACTCTGGAAAAGTTTGAGTTAAGCGGAATGCCATCTTTCTTTAGTTTCAACGGGAACGTAGGAACTTCCGCCCTTTTCCTTCCTTTTTATTTGTGCTTGAGTTTGGCTCCACCCTCAGTTTGATATGCGTACCATGCGAGACAAAATTTAAGACTGACGAATGCTCTTTAGGAAAAGGTTAATGATTAAAATTACCTGATCATCTTTATCCTATTTTGTTTCTCGACAGAGGCTCTTACCGGTAGAAAGTAAGTATATTGCCTGTTTCAGTTTGCTTAAGCTTATCATAATGTCCCGTCTTCCATTCGCAACTTTGCAGACGATTTCAACTTGCCAACCTCCGTGTTAATCATTGTCATTCATAGTTTTAACAAAGTTTCAGATGATGAGCTGATATGACTCTCCTGATATTCAGCCAGCCTCTTGACACTTGAATTCAGCTTTTACAAATCTCTTTTATACACTTCTGTTGCGTTAGCTTCACTTGTCTGTTTCAAACGCTCAAATTGACCTGTTGTTAGCAGGAATGCAATATCAAGTATATTGTTTTCGCTTCTGTTTTCCTTTTTCTACAGAAAAACTGAAACAGCAAGGCCGGACACGAATATGATTGAAATGGTAAGAAAAAAATGAAATAAATGTTTTTTTTATTATTATTTTTTATTTGTTTATTAATTTTTGTTTTTTTAATGAGAAAGTCTGCTTAGAAATTTCACAGGATGATATCAAGCATGTTCCTCGAGACAATTTTAATAGCAACATATATTTTTATTTAAATCAATGGCAAGCCTTTCGTTTATCTCGCCCCGAAAGTAATAACTTAGCGCTCAGTCATTGTTCATCGTAATGTTTTTGTTGAGCACAAACTCACATCCGATGGAAAAAATAGCCAAAAACTGTTACAAGCTATCTGGTAACCAAGATATACATCAAAGGTCAACGAGAGGGAAAACATTTATCGACCGAATAACGAGGCAAATAATTTTTATTTTGTTTTATTCTATTTTATTTTTTACGACGTGGGAGGTGTTGGACTTTGGTTTTGATCGCATGGTTCTCAGGGGGAACTGAGGGGGTAGGGCAGTCGTCTACAATAACAAATTCGGGGAACTAAACTGACTGCCAATCAGGAGGAAGCATTATAAAACTACAGAGCCTTATGGAGGGATCGGGTTCATTTTTTATGACAACACTAAAATCCACCCCTCCCCTCCTCTTAGGCGCAAAATAATGATCAGACTAAGTCTTGGTGTGTCGTACTTTTTCTCTACAGAATCCAGTGTCTCGCAATTACATGTACGCAGACACAGAAACGACTTTGGATCCAAACGGTCCATATGACGACGTTATCCGTCAAGAATACTCAGTGATTCCTCCAATACTTCCAAACGCGACCGAAAAGGACTGGGAAGTACCTAAGGAGAACCTTGTGCTTGCGAAGGTGATTGGCAGGGGAGCCTTCGGTAAAGTGGCTCGCGGAATGGCAAAAGGAATAAATGAAAACAGGGAAGACATGCTTGTAGCTATCAAAATGTTAAAAGGTTTGTTTAATCATCTATTTTTTTTAACTGATGCCTCGAAAAAGAATCGCCTTGCACTAATTTTCACAACACAGATGGATTTGTGGATGACGATAACTTACAGTTTCTTCATGAAAGTTCTTTTTCGCTGCAACAAGCTTAAGTGACGGACGATATCAGATGGCAAGAGTGTGTATACATAGAAATTCTCCCGTCCAGTTAATTCATCGTAAACTTGATCAAGAATGGGGACACCCAAATTGAATAAAATCTTTTGGTCCTTGTCACTAATCATCTGTACCATGATACCAGGCCTTATTGCCAACCAACTAGGGAAACGAGAACGGAGAGAAAAAAAAAGCAGTGTATGCCACAAGAAAGTGCCTTGAAAAACTAAGAAATATGATGAAGCCAAAATTCCGGCTGAGAAGTGCACTTGCGAAAAGCATCTCCTAATCGAATGCATGAGAAAACTGCATTTGACCCATCTCTGATTTCATGAGTCTTTATTACAATGGCAACTGAACTGTTTGGGCAAAAAAAAAAAAAATGGGAATTTGCTGTGGATTATGCAATTGGAAATGCTCATAACTAATAAACTTGGGAACGTGAATTGTTATACTTTTCTCGCTCGTTTGATTTTAGATTCTGACGAAAATTTTCGAAAAACTTTAGAATATTTGAGCGCGAATGTCTGAAGTTTGATTCCTCATAGAGACTCTTTAACCCACGCTCGTGACGAGACGAAAAATCTCTCTCTATTCCTTTACCGAGCTAATCTCATTTGAGTTTTGTTTAGGACCCGTACCATTCCAACGCACGTTTTTTATTTTGATCCATGATAGAAAATGCCACCGACGAAAACAGACAGGACCTCCTTGCTGAGCTGAACATGATGAAGAAGCTTGAACCACATCAAAATGTCATACAGTTACTGGGCTGTGTCACTAAGTCAGGTGTGCTACTGCACTTACTCTCTATGGATTGAATGCACAAGGTCACTTGGAAATATCAGTGCATATTGTATATATTGCGCATTTTTGAAATTGTAGACGCATTTCAATGGCATAATTTCCTGGGTGATCTTTATACAATGGTATGATTTGCATCATGTAGAACTGAATCTCATAGAGCACGCCCTTCCAAACAATGACAGTGCGCGTTATATCTGAACTTTATTATAACGATGGGTAGCCCTTTTCGACGTGACAATCTCGTTAAAAAACACAGATACATCGGTGCGTTTTTTACTTTCTTTAATGTCGTTTCTTATCTTAGATCCTGTGATGGTTATAACGGAGTATGTACCGTATGGAGATCTCTTAGGTTATCTGAGAAAGAGCCGTGGACTTCACGATACATATTACAATGACCCTGACATAAAACCTCAAAGCTCTCTTGGTTCTGATCATTTATTCAGCTTTGCTTGGGATATTGCGAGTGGTATGGATTATTTGTCGTCGAAAAAGGTACATTAGTGCACCCATGAAAACTGGGTATTCCTAATGAACGGCTATGGGAACACTCGAGAGCAAAGCTCTCGTTTAAGTATTTATGTTTTATTTTGTCGAGCAGACTTGAAAAAAACAAGTGGAAATTCAATCGATTTAGGATGGACGCACTGTTTCAGAACAACGTAAACCAATGGATGAACTTTCAGAGGGCTTTCTTTTTTGCTATAACTGGCTACTGGAGAAATAGGGCTGTTCGCAGGTTACCCCCACTTTCCCTAGGATTTTAGATATTTTGAGCTGTTATTTTCTCGCAGTTGTTAACTCATGATACTCGGCGTTTATGCTAAGATTGTAAGAGTTATCATCTCCCTACCTAAATCACTAGACCACCTGAGGTTGGGAGACACGGGGCACCTGAAAGATTGACCACATCGATGTATGACCGTTTTTCAAACATTCTTTCAGATAGTTCACCGTGATCTTGCAGCCCGTAATGTGCTAGTTGGTGAAGAAAAAATCTGCAAAATAACTGACTTTGGTTTGGCGAGAGACGTTTTTAAAGAGGACCTATATAGAAGAACAGCTACGGTAAACCTGAAGTGATAATTACTAGTCTAATTTCCTCGTTAATGACCTTTTCTTTTCATTTCCTTTTGTTTTTTTCTTTTAGTTTTTGATCCGTCTCATATTCTAAAAAAAAAAACTGTGTTGATAAACGAAATTACTTTGCGCACGATATATTGTATTATTGGCGCATTAAGTTGCATCGCAAGGCATTGATGATATGCGCTGCTTACTCTGAAGACCATGAAAATGTTCACGACAAAATACTGAATTACTATTTAAGAAATAGAACCCATTTTCCAGGCTCACCATTTAGAATGCCTAAGCCTCTAGACATCTCATTATATGATTTTCGAGTGTGTTCTCCCAACATCCCAAGTAACAGTGTTTAGCATCTAACCCTATGCAAGTTTTGCTCGTTTGTCTCTCGACTGGTAGGGTCGTCTCCCTGTAAAATGGACTGCAATTGAATCCTTGTTGTATGGAACGTGTACGACGATGAGTGACATGTAAGTTACTTCCAATTGTTTACTTCGTGTTGGTTTCGTTACCACTGTTCTGGATGCCGCTGAATTCATTTGCTAATTTTTCTTTCTTAAAAAAAAAAATTACTTCTTTGACCTTTGTTATTAATTTATTTCAGATGGAGCTATGGAATCGTGATGTACGAAATCTTTACCATAGGTGAGAATGAACACTTCCATGAGACGTGTTTTCAGTTTAATCAGCCAGCTTCCTCTTGAACTGCAGAACCATCTGGTTTTAAAACAAAAAGTATTTAAAAACTTTACTTTAATTGCTGCTTTCTCAGTGTTCTTTGACTTAAAATCTACCTTCGTTAAGTGGCCGAAACTGAAATAAGCGAAATGGTTAATTAAGAGTTTGCTCGTCGAATGAAGTAAGATGTTTCAATTCTCCAATTTGTATCTACAAAAGAAGCCGGCGAGCAGGCTCCAGGCCCCCGTTGTTAACGCTCTGGCAGGTGTGTTTCTTCGCTGGTAATGACCAGATCCACGGCAAACCTCTCCCCGGCTCGTTTCCAATCTCCCTGCGGGCGGAGAAAGGGGCGTCCTACAGCATACAAATTAACATGCAGTCTCGACTCTACTATCGTCCATTCAGACTATTACGAAATCTATCTTTATTTTCCCTAACTCCAATCATATGTTGGACATATCACAATGCTTTCTATCGTTTTGCCTTTTAACCTTATTGTGGGATAACGCCAATGATTTCTCAATAACAACCTCTCGTTCACAGGAGGTTCGCCTTATCCGAAGATCGACGGAAAATCTTTAGCCTCTTTACTTCAAGAAGGTTACAGAATGCCTAAACCTTCACATTTGGATGAACAATTGTAAGTGAAAAACCTAAGTACCTAAGCATCACATTTGATGTAGCTACCTAATGTTCGTATCCTTTATTACCTTCTATTGCCTTCAATATCTTCAAAGCAAAGAAAGCTAACTCTAAAACACGGTTACACACTGTAACTTGAGGAAATCGAATGGACGCGAATGCGTTCCTTTTCGTTAAAATTACGGGAACGAGTGATTACTGAGATAAAAACAAGTTTCTGACGCTTTCTTATAATCTAAGATTACCTTACTCAAACCACTTTTAAACGGCTCGGAAAATTAATGAACGCCTCCTTTAAACTGATTGTATCATTTCCATTTATTTAGGCAGGCAAATCAGGTTAATGTTGTTTACAGTATTGTTTCTCAACATATTTTTTTTGTCAAGGTATAAGGTCATGAATGCCTGCTGGAATGAAAAACCCAAAGAGAGACCATCATTTGCAGTGCTGCGCGGGACCATGGAAGATATGAGTAAAGAGAAAGGGGTAACTAAAACTTCTATTTTGTCCCAGGATGATCGCATTTTGTTTGTATTCCACGTGAGAAAAAAGAGTTTTTCCTCGCAGATGAGCTCCAGCAAGAGAGTATAAACCACTCTAATTCCTTGGCTCCAGGTCAAAGGAATTGCAGAAACAAAGTTTGCTAAAAATGAGGGCTTCGACGGATACGAGCCCGTGTCCCCCAACCCCTCCCCAAAAGGGACCTGAAATTTCAGCTATAGATGAGATCGAAAAGCCTCTTCTCTCTACGCACTTTTGTTTTTGCCAAGCCTTTTAAGATTGAGCGTCGAAATTGAGATACACAAAGTTTTGAAGAATCCTTTCTGAACATGCCTTGTTGTTCATTTGCTTTTGTTTTGTTTTGGTCTTTATGAAAGTAAAGAAAAGCCAGATCAGGCACAAACATTGTGCTAAAGGTTCTCATATATGAAAAGTATTTCAATTCATTGCATGAAGAACTCAAACCGTTACTGTAACATTAATTTTTCAGACCTACATCAACCTTCAGGACTACGACAGCAAACTTTATCAGAACGTCGACGATATGGACGCTTAAGCCACAGCGCACGTTTTAACTTTCATACTCTTGAGATCCAAAGGGGCTCCAGAACTCTAACAACGGAAGACGATGGCTTTCCTTCCAGCATAAATTTTAGTTAATACTTTTTGTAGATCTTTGCTGAAGCTAGGACAACCAACATGCCCAGAATTTAATTCGGACGGGTAAAATCAAAAGAAAATCAAGACAATGGCTGAAGAGAATATGGAAAATATTATTTAATTTTTAAAGTATATTTAAATAAAAAAGTACTTGACATGTATTCTTAAGACTTCCACCTACTTAATGATATAGGTGTAGACGCCCTTATACTACTGGACCGGCGTAACTGTTAGAGGCAATGATTCAATTAACAGGTGATTGACGAATGTAGTTGTTTTAGCAAAATTCGGAATACAAGCGTCTATTTTAATTTGTAATGGAACTAAGAAGGCCTCGAGACTACCTAATGTGACTGGCCTGTTAAACCAGGCGCTACAGCACCATCGCAAGTCAGTCATAATTTTCATGTTTGGAAAACGTGACGCATTTTAAAAGTGTACTGGAATTACGTTCAAGACACTATTACTTTAATTCTTATTAAGTGATTTTTCTATTTTTTCTTTTTCTTTTTACAATATTAAAATGTCAAAAATTAGAAAAAATCAACTTGAGAAATGTATCCTTGTGCCTCATGTACACTTTAACTCCAGTCGGATCCCCACTAACGACTTCTTATTCAGAAGGGTACGCGTTTTACGACGGCGACCTGTCCTTGCATGCTCCCCTATTTAAACTTATCTACGACGACGACCTCGCTGCAAAAGTAGTGGCCATAGTGTATTAACAATCATAGCAACTGACGGAACGAAGAACACTTTTCACGAGGCTGCAAACGGTCAGCTTTGCTCAGCGAGAGTGCGCAACAAATTGTGTTCTCTGTCTCAAAAACGCATCACGTGTCTACATGCTACAATGTACTTAATTTCTTTTTACGAAATTAAAAAGCTGAATTCCCGCGAAAATCTGTTTCAAAATGCTCCAGAACCTCCGGGTAGCGACTCCCTCTCATAATGGCATCCTTCCTTACTTCATTGCATAAGTAAGACATTGAAAATTAAACGCACCTTTTAAAACTACTATTTGATAATTATAACATCATCTTTAAATAACATTGTTGTAGCTGAATTACCTGGGTCATTCCTCGAGCAGTGTTAGTTAGTTAGTTAGTTAGTTAGTGTCAGTTAGTGTTAGTTAGTTCAGTGTTAGTTGGAGTGAGTGATCTTATACTCATGAAAGCATATGGCTATCAGTAGCCAAGATATATTAACAAAACTAAAGGTATACTGTAGGTAGAACATACTTTAAAAAAAAAGAAAAAAAAATTAAAATGTTGTTTGTACCATAGTCAATAAGCAACGGAGTAATGTATCCGTATTGCAACCTATGTTAAAAGCACTTCGTCAAAGAAGAATCAGGGAAAAAAAAGTTAAGATTTAAGTGATACAAACGTTTTCCTCTATCAAAAAGACCTTTCTCTCTGTCCTTGTTACTACTCGTCCCAGTCTTCCAAGTTACTGTAAAGATCTTCGTTATACACATTCATGTAAATAATTTCCTGAAACGGATGAAAACAAAAACAAAACCAAAAAAAAAAAAGATAACAAGATTGGAAGCTAGTAACAGACCAGCATGTTTATTTGCATATATCCGTTAATTAAGCCTCGCGATTTGAATTGCCAAGGTTGATCCTCTAACGGAACCAAGCGTATATCTCACCAGTGCCATGATTTGAGAAAAGAAATGATACTACTTAGATTAAAGGAATCGTGATAATATGAAATCCTTCTCTGGGACTATTTTACATCAGCACATGTCTTGTATAGTCGATCCCTGCCTTAATGATTCGCAGTAAAACCAAATAAGGGAAAACAAGTATCTATTTTTACCTTGTGACAATTCTCAAGGCGTTTGACAATTCTGCTTATAGATTCAAATGTCGGACGGCGATCCGGCTCCTTATCCCAGCATTCAGTCATCAGCGCATAGCTGAAGATTCAAACGTGAATCTGGTCAGTTACTATTGTACAAGACACCACCCAAAATGTAGAAAATAGGCAGCTGCGATGGAGTTATTCCGTCATACACTGAATAGTTCTGGAGGCAATTTTTGAAGTCTGATGACACTCAAGAATAGTAGGATTAGAAAAAAATGAGATGCTTATTGTCTTGGGAATTTCGCGAGTGACTAAAGGTTCGGGATGGAGACTTAGTTGGGTCATTTATTGCTTTGTGTTCTTAGGCATGACACTTTACTCTCACGGGGTTTTTCTCTCTCTTTCTCTCTCCACCCTGCAAACTTTAGGGGAACCGCCTGGAATAAGCTCCGGCTAGAGTTTTCTAGCTGATTTGGCCTAACTGTCGACAATTGTTCTGACTGCTAGTTAGGCTAGGTTTTCTTTGCTGTAGCCTTTGTGGTTTGTCACATTGAGGTCCCTGTTACTTTGAGCGGCTCTGAAGTAAAATGTCACGAGTATCACTACTGCCACAAGTAAATGTTTCTAAACCACAATAATGTTGTACTCACATATCATCGTCTAAGTGGCCTGGTTTAGGCATTCTGTAACCGCCTTTTATCTTATAAGGGATATTGTGAGCTGCAACTGAGGGGTAAGGACGACCACCTATTAAGACACAACAGTCGAAGTTAGTAAACATGCATCATAAGGAAATTAACGAGATCTCTAGAGATTTGTGGTTCGCTGCCTCAGTATCTAATCTTTTAGCATCACAAAAGATCTAAGATGCAGAATCTGTTACCATACCTATAGTGAAGATTTCGTATAACACAATGCCATAGCTCCACCTGAAAAATGCAAAAAAGAAAAAAAATCAAACACGTGATTACATACTTCTGGGAGTGTTGTAAGCGCAATAATCACACTACTGATGACTTTGCAGAGAGGAGAAGATGCAAACGGCAATACAACAAATCTTCACGTACTTTGAAACCATTGGATCAGGTTCGTGGTTTTGCGATATCAAACCAAAGTGTGCTGACTGGAAAGCTTTGGTGCCCTCCTTATCTCAAATCATTAGAGCTTTTAAGCTCTAATGCTAAGCTTAAAAGCTTCCGAGGAACTCCGTGGTTCAACTGGTTCGTTTGATTGAGATAATTCGCTTTCTAACTGCTGCTGGTTTAGTTGATCTGCCATTCACAAAACACTGCTCTTATCATCAAAAGTAATAACTTACACGTCGCTCTTTGTAGTATAGTAACCATACAGCAATGCCTCCACTGCAGTCCATTTTACTGGGAGGCGGCCCTGAGACATACAAACACTGTGGTTGGAAAAATTTCAAAAATTACCTGTCACTTGCATAGGCGCCTTCGCCTATGCGAGATACTGGACCGAAACAGGTAAACTGATATTACACCCTAAAAAGGTATCTGGTCTCATGACTTTTCCATAGACTGCTTCATAACTGGGAGTCGTCCTTAGCGAAATACATTTGAAAACGCGCAGCCAATCTGCAAAGAATCAACGGCGAAAGATGTATTTATCACGTGGCATGCACTGATTTTGCGCGATATCCTTGCATTGCTGGATCATATCAATTGTAATCATATGCAAGCCCTAACAATATATATTGAGGGGAGCAGGGATGGCGCAGTGGTGAGAGCACTCGCCTCCCACCACTGTGGCCCGGGTTCGATTCCCGGACCTGGCGTCTCATGTGGGTTGAGTTTGTTGTTGGTTCTCGTCCTTGCTCCGAGGGTTTTTCTCCGGGTCCTCCGGTTTTCCTCCCTCCGCAAAAACCAACATTCCAAATTCCAATTCGATCTGGAAACGGTGGACAAGAATAGCCACCCAGTGGATGTCCATTGCTAAATCATTTATTTATTTATTTATTTATTTATTTATTCATTTATTTATTTATATGACTCATCTGTAAAAAGTGTAATCATCGGGAATGATTCTTGTAAATTTGTTCATGTCCAACGAGGAAAAAATATTTGCTTCTCTTTCTTAAGGGTCAAGTGATAATACCTTTGACCGCTTTTGATAAATATCGCCTCCTTGAACATCTCTGGCCATCCCAAAGTCTGTTATTTTGCATGTTTCCCCCTCACCCACAAGTACGTTTCTAGCCGCCAGGTCTCGGTGAACTATCTAAAGGAGTTTGGAAGAAATCGTGTGAACATATGTAATTTTCAGAGATTTTTAATAGTGCCATTGGGACATTGGGACTAGGACCCCCCCCCCCTGCGTAGATGAATATATGCTCGATTGTTTTCCGTTTGTTATAGTTGCTATTGTGATATTAGAACTCTGATTTCGCATAATGAAACAAGTTTACCTTTAGTCACCGCTCACTAATTAAAAGTTAATGACAACCGAAACTAGTAACCAATATCAAATTACATAGAACCATTATTTTACGGCTTAGCATGCGGTATTGATTAGGATGGGATCTGAACGTCCCTAGGAGCCTTACTGATCAACAAGACTGTTTTACACGTCATTGTGGATACACAATGACGTAAACTGACTTTTCAACACTCGAAAAGAAATTTCCTATCTCTGCGCGGCCATGTAGTCTACTCCTCTCTACCTTTTGTTACCTAGATAATTGTTGGAGTTTAGCGTTTGGGTCGCTGTGGTCACTTTTCAACATAGATGTATTCAAGGATGTATTCAGTTTTCGAACGGCTGGATTGCATGTTAAGAATCTCTTTTAAAGTGTGATTAAGTGGACTGAAAACGGACTGGTTACTACTCTGTTTACCTTGCTTGCTGCCAGGAAAGCCATACCATCAGCAATTTCTCGAGCAAATTTAAGAAGTTGTTTACATGAAAGAGAACTTGGTGGCTTAACATCTGGATCTTGATAATAATCATCATTGAGACCTCTGCTTTTTCTTAAGAAACCAAGAAGATCACCAAATGGTATGTACTCGAAGAGAACCATAACTGGATCTAAAAATCAAGCAGAACAATCCATGAGTAAAAAAAGGGAAGATTGCATCCTCATCGTAAAATTCTTAAACAAATGAATGGCGGAGGTGAGAATATTGTCACTTTTCCTGGAAAAGATGCCCGACCATCGTTGTCCCCCCTCCCCCTTCATTCTGCGGACCCCGAACGTCTCGACCCAGAACTTAACACGCAGGCCGTTAGGCCTTGGCCTCTCCCACACTTTCAAAAGAAGTAGTCGCTAAACTGCTCAACACGAAGGCGCGCTTTTTTTTAATTATCGATTAGTGAGCAGCACTTCTGCGAACAGTAATTGTAAAACTTGTTGTATTTTCCTACGCGTTTCGTCTAACTGTCGTAGACTTCTTCTGGGAGTTTTACAAGTATGACTAAACGCCTGTATTCATAAGCCGAAGTTACAGTGGGCGGTGACGGTAAAGGCTCGGCCGGACTTACGAACAGGAACAGGCGAAGCCGTGAAAAATTTGTGAAAAATTTAACATGTGAAAGGCAAGGTGAGAAAAATATTTTGGGGGCCACGGTACCGTGGCCCCCAAAATATTTTTCTCACCTTGCCTTTCACATGTTAAATTTTTCACAAATTTTTCACGGCTTCGCCTGTTCCTTTTCGTAAGTCCGGCCGAGCCTTTACGGTCATCGGCCCCTGTAACTTCGACTTATAAATACAGGCGTTTAGTCATACTTGTAAAACTCCCAGAAGAAGTCTACGACAGTTAGACGAAACGCGTAGGAAAATACAACGAGTTTTACAACTACTGTTCGCAGAAGTGCTGCTCACTAGTCTATAATTAAAAAATTGTTAAAAAAGGAGAGGTGCATTAGGGACCTCTGGATCAGTTGTCAATCAACCGTCGTGTGATGAAGAACTCTAAGAGTCAAGTCAGCTTGAGCTATAGGTAATCCAAAGCAGAGAACAGCGGGCGCATTCTTCAAAATTGTTTTATGTTTTCATCACAATACAAGAGTATTTGAGATTTGTATTTCCTCTCTCCAATGGAAATTGTCTTTATTTGTGGCGGTAAATTTGAAATCGAAGTAGGTGGTTCGCACGTTACATCACTGCCACCATGCTGGTGGAAGTAAAATTCTCATTAGCTCCTTTTGTTCGTCTACCAGGCACCTAAGGGACCTCTCATTTTATAGCGCGCCCTCGTGTTTAAGGGTAGGTATTGATATGAGCATTTCAAATGAAGACTACTCGTTCCAAAGATATACATGGGTTAAGTTGTCCAGAAAGCTTTTACCTGAAACAGTTGGTCTTGTAACCTCAGAACGTTGTGAAGGATCATGGGCAATATCAAATGGGTACAACTTACTCGATTGGAGATGCAACTCTTCCAGACGGAACAAGAAAATCGTACACGCTATATAGTGGGCATACCTGACATTGTAACAGCACCCATCAAGCGAATTATATTGGGATGGTGTTGGAGCTGTGTCATGAGTTCGTATTCTGCTAACAAGTCTTGCTTATTTGACTCTGGAGAGTTTTCTGAGACAAAAGATTCGTAAAGAAGAAGGGAAAATATCATCTTCAGTCGTGCGCATATGGTCACATAAAGTAACAAACAAAAGTAGATTTTATGATTTTGTACATCTTTTGTAGCAATAAAGAATTGGTTCATATTTAGTGTGCATTATCGATTTATAGATGCACGCGACAAGTTTGGAGAGCACAAGAGAAGCGTAAGAGTTGCTTGAGGTGACCCAAGAGCATTTATAGCTTCTCAGGTGCAGTCCGAATTTCTCATGTGCAGCCGTAACTCGACATAATTACAGCTAAAAGCATGAACCAATTTTCTTAAAACATTGCAAACACTGATTGTGTACGAAGGATAAGCCTTCTTAAAATTGTGTGCACTTCACCAGGGAATCTTGTGCTAACCGAAAACTATCAATAAAAGGAAAGCCAAAAACGACCAAGAAATATTCCATTCAACTGAAGAAATACTAAATTTGCTGATTAAAAGTGAACCAGAAAGGAAATTTTCTCATGTACGAAACCCGCATACTAGATTCACTGTGCTTTAATCGTTGTAGAAATATTAAAATCATGGCCGGAAAACTGCTTAGCTTTGAATTTAAAATTCTGAAATTGCACAATTTTGAAACATTCCCATTTGCACAATCCCCTGAGGCGGTCAGACCAACATTTAGGAATAACATGCACCGTTCTAAAGAAGAGTCACCCACATCACAAAGCCTCGCTGAAGTCAAAACGCTTAGTTTTCTTTTTTCCAGTCTTAATTGGTACTTCATTTAGAGCGAGGTGCTGTGAACTCCGAAAATAGTTTCGTCGCTTGAAAGAGCTACATGTTCATTTTTGTTTTCCGAATCAAGTATTATTTATTATATTTACTTTTGATTTGAGCTTCAAGAGGTCTATCTCAATCAGGATGAAACGAGAAAAATATCGTGCTAAAAAAAGAAATAAATAAAAAGTAAAAAACGAAAAAATCCAGAAATGCTGCTTTTACTGATAACTTTACTCAAGCCAAAGTGAATGAAAGAATTCCATAAGCTTCATCTTTCAATTTCTCAATGATTTTGCTTGATCACAATGTGCCAGCTTTACCTTTCGGAATCTTGACAGCTACAGTTCCCAGTCCTTCGGCACGGGCTTGAGCAACCACACAGAATGCACCCTTGCCAACATACTTTTCAATGTGGAGCTTGTTCTTTGGGAATTCCCATTGATTTTCTTCTTCTAAGCATGGAAGGTTTGCATACACAGCGCACGTAGTTTGTTCTCGTTCACTGCTGATTGAAGATTGTGAGCGAAGCACCTGATGTTTAAAAGTAGATTCGATTAAAATAAACTTTATGATATAAATGGCGAGAAAAATTTAGACTATTTTGTGATTGGCATTACTATGAGTTTCTTTGATGGTCAAAGGGCGAGACAACTTGGTAAACTTTATTTCTACACCAGATTACCAAACCTATGACCTATGAAAGGATAAAAAAAATTCTTATTACCGAATTGTACTTATTAGGTACGCTTTCATTCCTTCGAGGCTGAGGACTCTTTTTAGAATCGCATTCGCTGTAAAAAAATTTCAGTGAAAATAATGTTAAGTAAGAGACTAGACGTAGAAATGAAAACAAGAACAACTTACTAAGTCCATACTAATTGAGGTAAAATGAACTAGTGACACACTGTTCTGGCTATAAAAGGAAGCTGCAATCAGGCAATTTTTTTTAATTTCAGAATTTTAAAGCTACGATCTGCCTCTCAAGTACCAGTAGAGCGTTACTACCAACTCACCGGAGAGACAACACGCTATCCGAATAACTGTGGTCAATTAGTATCTAAAAATAGGGGGTGGGAGAAAGGGGGATGGGAGCACTGACGTTAAGTGATAATAATAATAATAATAATAATAATAATAATAATAATAATAATAATAATAAACATATATTTTTTTTACGCTGTCTCATTCGTTTATGCATTGCGTACTGTAAATACCTAGACGTAAGGAGTATTTAACATAAAGTGGGCTCTGTAATCATATTAAAGTGAGGTCTTAGATGATCATTTGTCTAACAGTTTGATTGAACATTACTTTCTTTACTCAAATAATATAATAACAATTTTATTTAGCAATAATTTACATAAAATCCTCTACAATACAAAATATTAGCAGCGTAAAAAACGATCCAAAATAACTCACTTTTGGCTCACATCTACAATAATAATAATAATAATAATAATAATAAATGTTTATTCACAATCAATAAAAGGTGAAAGGAGATAAAAGAGATTATCCCTTTGTAGTTTATCTCCTAAGTAAATTTCTCTCTTGCACTGATGTCTTACATGTACTCTTTTCTATATCATTTAAGTGGAGATTAGTTGTGGGGATCGATGATCTTATCACTGATCATTAGCAAGTGGATTACCTTCAATATCATCTATAACAAAACTGATCAACTTACCTCGTTTGAAGTTCAAATAAGTCCTGCAGTTGAGCTTCTGAATGAAAACAATGTATAAATCATAAATAAGAGACATGAAAACCAATTAAGATACCGATCGGTTTTTAAGACTCCAAAGAGGAATCTAGCAATCCCAATATTTTTTTCAACACGCTAAAAAAGTTCCAACTTTCGGCACTGTATGACTCAGGTAACTGTATGATTGCACACTCTTGATCCGGCAGGAATCCCAACGCCCAGTTCACAAACCAAAGTTCTTTTATCTGGGTCAACAACGCTTTTCTGCTTGGCCTTTTACTGTTCCAGCGCATGTCAAGCAAATATATGAAAGAGAAGTGAAACCTTGTGGCTAGATTTTTGAGCAAGGTCCAAAACTAAGGTGCCTCAGGATACTTTTTGCACTTTCGAGAACAAATTTTTAAAGGATTGAAAGGTGTCTAGAAGAACAAAACGAGCTGAAATTCATAAATAAATGATTTTTCTTTTTATGGCAGAGAAAAAAATTTCTTGTTTTCTGGAGTATACTTTTCCTATACGCGTGCTCAATTGCTGTCTTCAGTTCCGTCATATGTTCCCCTTGCACATGCATGCTGGGGTAACCTAAACAGGACAAAAAGCATTTGGATAAAAAAAGAAGAAAATCGAAAGACATTGCACACTAGGGCTTAACTCATCAACAACATCCCAAAACTTGTGAGCTCGTTTTAAAATTTTGTTGACTATAATTTTTTTGAGACAACTGAGATTACTAAGGGGCCGTTTTACCCCTTGTAAAACTCAGTCACGTCAAAGTATTTGGCCTTTTTACACATCATGAATAAAATGAAAAATTATTTCACGTTCATGCGGCATTTGAGACGATGACGTTTCATATAAAAATAAAAATCCAAATTCACATATTATCGATCCATATGAAGTCCATGTCTTGCCAAAACCTAGGTCAAAACCTAACTGCAGTAGATCGAGAACAACACGTACACTTTAAAAACCATCAAAAATCTGGGAATTCATCACGGAGAACAAAATTGGTTCACGAATCACGTTTAACTCAGCTCTTCATTCACGACTTACGTTTAGATAGAAAAATTCGTTTGCGTAGACATGAAAAGATTATAACATCTTTAATCACGATTAACGAATAGAGAAAAATCAAATCACGATTCACAAGAGTAAAAAATCGCCCAATCACGTTTCGCGTTAAAAAATATAGGGGACCCTCATAACTGGCTTGTGTTACCGGAATAGAGGATTTAGAAAAGCAAACGATGGTGTTTATGAACTGCTTAGCATCCAGGAACGCGCACAGTAACATGTCAGCCAAATGATACCTATCGAGCTAGTAAAAATTATGTTAAAAAGCATAGTCCAATTCACAAAGTAAACTTACCTGTATTACGCTTTCTCTTGATAAAACACCCAACTGCTATAGCAATAGCTAGCAAAGCGACGGCGCCAATGACAGCAGCAGCAGCATATAAGCTGGCCTTTGAGCTGTCTGTGACATATATACAAGAGCGAAGTAAATTCACATAGTCTATTCAGCGTTCTTGAAGTTGTATGATTAAACTTTATGATATGTATCTTATGTTCAATTCTCAAACGTGGCCTTTTGATCTTCATGATTTACTCCGACAATCTGTTTTTCCCTACAATTAATGCTCTAGTTTTCTCTCTCTCATCGACCTTTCTTGCTTTGAGCAACTGTTCATCGCAATTTTGTGATCGGACGTATTGGAGGTTATTTATCTCGCATCAGGTTTCTCGATCGAATCCTTGCATTTTCGATTTGAATGTAACCCACACGTTCGTGATCACAAGCGAAACAAATGTCGGATATTTTCTTTCCTTAAAAAAGGACATTGCCGTGGTAATGAATTTCTGTCAAACAGGTATCGGGATTTGGTTTACCAGAATCTGACGTAGGCCGCAAGGTTGATGGTGTTGTCTTAGTTGTGATTACTGTAGTTGTGTTACAGTAGATTAGGCAGGCCGACTCGCAAAATTGGTGTGTAGGCAAAGCAGGATCTCAGTTAACACAGATGATATTTAGGACGTTACATGAATTTTCCGTGGGAACTGTTAAACCAGTGTGACGAGAAAGGCTGGGGTAGGGTGGGAGGGGGGGGGGGAGATTCCCTTCGACAACTGACCAAGGTAACCTTGAGTTCGTCGCGATACCGACATTATTTTACTCAGATCTACGCTTACATATGGATGGATACAACATGATTGTATATCTCACCTGTAGTTGATGTTTTGGGTTTGGCAGTCGCAGATGTTGGTTCTAAAAAAAGCAAAATTGGCGCAGTTCTTTAGCTATCTTAAGTGAGTATAATAACTACGGTTGTAAGTGTTCTTAATTTATAAGAAATGTTTCCCAAACCGTTTTTTGATACAGGTAAAAACTAATTAGATTGTTATTTATCTCGCATCAGGTTTTCCGATTGAATCCTTGCATTTTTAATTTGACTGTAACGCACACGTTCGTGATCACAAGGGAAACAAATGTCGGATATTTTCTATCCTTAAAAAAAAAAACAAAGATATTATCGTGATGATGAATTTCTGTTAAACAGATAGTAGGATTTGGCTTACCAGAATCTGATGTAGGTCGCAAGGTTGATGGAGTTGTCGTAGTTGTGATTACTAATGGATTAAAGATACAATATTCTGTTTAGTGCACTCTTGACAGATGCTGCGCGCGAGATATCGATAAAGAGAGAAGGTGTCTATTACTCCAAAGGATGATTTGGTGAACCACAATGTGTTCGAGTTCTGGAAATCGCGTTACAGTGGAATAGGCAGGCTGACTCGCAAAATTGGTATGTACGCAAAGCAGGATCTCTGTTAACACACATGCTATTTAGGAGGTTACATGAATTTGCCGTGGGAACTGCAAAACCAGTGTGACGAGATAGGCGGGGGTAGGGTGGGAGGGGGGGATATTCCCTCCGACAACTGACCAAGGTAACCTTGAGTTCGTCGCGATACCGACATCGTTTTAGTCAGATCTACGCTTACGTATGGATGGATACAACATGATTGTATATCTCACCTGTAGTTGATGTTTTGGGTTTGGCAGTCGACGGTGTTGGTTCTAAAACAAAGGGAATATTGGCGCAGTTCTTTGGCTATCATAATTGAGCATAATAACTACGGTTGTAAGTGTTCTTGATTTATAGGAAATGTTTCCCAGACGGTTTAATTTGATACAGGCAAAAATGATTTAGATTCTTATTTATCTCGCCTCAGGTTTTTTGATCGAATCCTTGCATTTTCGATTTGACTGTAACGCACACGTTCGTGATCACAAGCGAAATTAATGTCAGATATTCTCTTTCCTTAAAAAAAAAATACATTGTCGTGGTGATGAATTTCTGTTAAACAGATAGTAGGATTTGGCTTACCAGAATCTGATGTAGGTCGCAAGGTTGATGGAGTTGTCGTAGTTGTGATTACTAATGGATCAAAGATACAATATTCTGTTTAGTGTACCCTTGACAGATGCTGCACGCGAAATATCGATAAAGAGAGAAGGTCTCTATTACTCCAAAGGATGATTTGGTGAGCCACAATGTGTTCGAGTTCCGGAAATCGCGTTGCAGCAGATTAGGCAGGCTGACTCGCAAAATTGGTGTGTACGCAAAGCAGGATCTCTGTTAACACAGATGCTATTTAGGATGTTACATGAATTTGCCGTGGGAACTGCAAAACCAGTGTGACGAGAAAGGCGGGGGTAGGGTGGGAGGGGGGATATTCCCTCCGACAACTGACCAAGGTAACCTTGAGTTCGTCGCGATACTGACATCGTTTTAGTCAGATCTACGCTTACGTATGGATGGATACAACATGATTGTATATCTCACATGTAGTTGATGTTTTGGGTTTGGCATTCGACGATGTTGGTTCTAAAAAAAGCAAAACTGGAGGAGTTCTTTAGCTATCATATTTGAGTATAATAACTACGGTGGTAAGTGTTCTTGATTTATAAGAGATGTTTCCCAAATGGTTTTTTGATACAGGTAAAAATTAATTAGAACATTATTCATCTCCCAGCAGGTTTTTCGATCGAATCCCTGCATTTTCGATTTGACTGTAACGCACACGTTCGTGATCACAAGCGAAATTAATGTCGGATATTTTCTTTCCTTAAAAAAAAAATACTTTGTCGTGGTGATGAATTTCTGTTAAACAGATATCAGGATTTGGCTTACCAGACTCTGATGTAGGCCGCAAGGTTGATGGAGTTGTCGTAGTTGTGATTACTGATGGATCAAAGATAAAATATTCTGTTTAATGCACTCTTGACAGATGCTGCGCGCGAGATATCGATAAAGAGAGAAGGTGTCTATTACTCCAAAGGATTATTTGGTGAACCACAATGTGTTCGATGCAATGTTTTGGAGATGTAGTGTCCAGGCCTCCAAGTCCACGCCCAAGGCCCCAGGAACAGGTCTCCGTATTCCTCAAGTAATTTGCCCGTGAACATTTCAGATTAAGTTCTTATTGCATTCGTAATCACCACCAGGCCAAGACTTTCGGAAGTCTGAAATCCTATCAAGGGTTCCGTGTTAGTGTTACCTTTAATGACGTGGAACTTTACCCGGATGATTCTCGTGTTTGACTCTACGACTGCATCGAATTTGCCCGTAACAGTTAATGGCCTGGACGGGTTTTCATTCGTTTGGTACGAGCGCAAAACACTTGTCGACTTCTCCAATTTGATCTTATTGGCAAGTTGCTGCTGAAAGGGGCATTCATCCATTACGTTCACCGACGCTCCTGTGTCGATCAGCACTTTGACTTCGCGGTTTTCGATTTTTATACTTCTTACTGGCCTGGGTTTTGGGTTGCCTTCGACAGCCCCAGCTTGTTCAATCCCACAAAGGGATTCCGCGTCACTGCTATCTGATGGCATCTCCTGATGAACTGTCTTTACGATACTCTTATTTACTTTCCCTTTACTCCTACTGCATTTGGCAAAATGATTCAGCTTCCCGCATGTGATGCATTTCTTTCCCCATGCTGGGCATTTCTCCTTTCCTCCCGCGTGGGAAAATGCGCCTCCATAAAAGTAACACTCTTTGTTGATACCAGTCGAGCTCTTTTCCCTTCCTAATGAGACCCTCATCAACTCTTCCTCGGTATTATTCCCTCGACTTTGTTGCTCCATTTCGATTCTCTTCGCTTGTTTATCCGACAGTTCCTGTGCTCTAGCATAATCTAACGCCTCCTGAAGGGAATGCGGCTTACTGACCAAGCGGTGTCTAACTCTCTTCGATTTTCCTTTTTCAATTAGCTGCATTTCTATTTCAACTTCACGCCAACTCTCTGGAAATTCGCACGGAGTCGCTGCTTGTATTAAACACGTGGTGTAATCATCGTACGACTCGTCTTCCTCTTGGGCTGACTGCCGAAATTGGTATATGCTAAAAAGATCATGTCTATTAGGCTCAATATACTCTAGAGGTTTCTCTCCTGCGGTTTCGAAGTGTTCTCCCGTATCCTATAGTGTGTCGAAGATGTCCTGTACTTTGGGACCAGAACAGTGTAAGAATAGTGCTCGTTTTCTCCCTTTGTCCTTTATATTCATAGCTACAGCGTATACTTTGAATTTTTCGAGATATTTCCTGAATCGAGTGCCGACCGATGTCAGATCTAGGTCCGGGTGAAACGGTCCGAAGCTGAGATTTGTGTCATATGCGGCTATTCGCAGAGATTTCTCGATCGAAACAATTCGATCGAACGCCAATGAGATGATCCTCGTCGCCAACGTAATGTTCTGGAGTTCGCTTATACGGTTCGCTTACAGTTCGCCTAGTTTGTTCGTTATCCAAAAAATATCGCACCCGCCGCTCTCACTTACAGCGCATAATAAATTCTACGTCTCCTGGGGCCTTGGGCGAGGACCTGGAGGGCTGGACAGTACATTCGAGTTCCGGAATTCGCGTTACAGTGGATTAGGCAGGCCGATTCGCAACATTGGTGTGTCGCAAAGCAGGATCTCTGTTAACACAACACAACATTGGTGTTGTACGCAAAGCAGGATCTCTGTTAACACAGATGCTATTTAGGATGTTACATGAATTTGCCGTGGGAACTGCAAAACCAGTGTGACGAGGAAGGCGGGGGTAGGGTGGGAGGGAGGAGATTCCCTTCGAAAACTGACCAAGATAACCTTGAGTTCGTCGCTATACCGACATTGTTTTACTCATATCTAAGCTTACGTATGGATGGATACAACATTTTTGTATATCTACCTGTAGTTGATGTTTTGGGTTTGGCAGTCGACGGTGTTGGTTCTAAAAAAAGCAAAATTGGAGCAGTTCTTTAGCTATTATAATTGAGTATAAGAACTACGTTTGTGAGTGTTTTTGATTTATAAGAAATATTTCCCACACAGTTTTCTGATACAGGTAAAAAATTAATTTTATTCTTACTTTTCTCGCATCAGGTTTTCCGATTGAATCCTTGCATTTTCGATTTGACTGTAACGCACACGTTCGTGATCACAAGCGAAACGAATGTCGGATATTTTCTTTCCTTAAAAAAAAGACATTGTCGTGGTGATGAATTTCTGTTAAACAGATATCAAGATTTGGCTTACCAGAATCTAATGCAGGCCGCAAAGTTGATGGAGTTGTCGTAGTTGTGATTACTAATGGATCAAAGATACAATATTCTGTTTAGTGCACTCTTGACAGATACTGCGCGCGAGATATCGATAAAGAGAGAAGGACTCCATCACTCTAAAGGATGATTTGGTGAACCACAATGTGTTCGAGTTCCGGAAATCGCGTTACAATTGATTAGGCAGGCTGACTCGCAAAATTGGTGTGTACGCAAAGCAGGATCTCATTTAACACAGATGTTTTTTAGGATTTTACATGAATTTGCCGTGGGAACTGCAAAACCAGTGTGACGAGAAAGGCGGGGGTAGGGTGGGAGGGGGGATATTCCCTTCGACAACTGACCAAGATAACCTTGAGTTCGTTGCGATACCGACATCGTTTTACTCAGATCTGCGCTTACGTATGGATGGATACAACATGATTGTATATCTCACCTGTAGTTGATGTTTTGGGTTTGGCAGTCGACGGTGTTGGCTCTAAAAAAAAGCAAAATTGGAGCAGTTCTTTAGCTATCATAATTGAGTATAATAACTACGTTTTTGAGTGTTTTTGATTTATAAGAAATGTTTCCCACACCGTTTACTGATACAGGTAAAAATTAATTTGATTCTTACTTTTCTCGCATCAGGTTTTCCGATTGAACCCTTGCATTTTCGATTTGACTGTAACGTACACGTTCGTGATCACAAGCGAAACGAATGTCGGATATTTTCTTTCCTTAAAAAAAAGACATTGTCGTGGTGATGAATTTCTGTTAAACAGATATCAGGATTTGGCTTACCAGAATCTAATGCAGGCCGCAAGGTTGATGGAGTTGTCGTAGTTGTGATTACTAATGGATCAAAGATACAATATTCTGTTTAGTGCACTCTTGACAGATGCTGCGTGCGAGATATCGATAAAGAGAGAAGGACTCCATCACTCTAAAGGATGATTTGGTGAACCACAATGTGTTCGAGTTCTGGAAATCGCGTTACAGTGGATTAGGCAGGCTGACTCGCAAAATTGGTGTGTACGCAAAGCGGGATCTCATTTAACACAGATGCTATTTAGGATATTACATGAATTTTCCGTGGGAACTGCAAAACCAGTGTGACGAGAAAGGCGGGGGTAGGGTGGGAGGGGGGGAGATTCCCTTCGACAACTGACCAAGATGACCTTGAGTTCGTCGCGATACTGACATCGTTTTACTCAGATCTGCGCTTACGTATGGATGGATACAACATGATTGTATATCTCACCTGTAGTTGATGTTTTGGGTTTGGCAGTCGACGGTGTTGGCTCTAAAAAAAAAGCAAAACTGGAGCAGTTCTTTGGCTATCATAATTGAGTATAATAATTACGGTTGTAAGTGTTCTTAATTGATAAGACATGTTTCCCAGACCGTTGTAAGACATCTCCTTCTGTTGTGATCGAATTTGAAGCTAAGAAAAAGTAATGTAAAGGCACGAATGAGTGATTTTAATTTGAATTACAACTGAAAATATCAGAAATTTTTTTGCTTTTCCACAATTGATCCAAGTGCGTGACATGACACTGATGTGCCACAATCACCAAACCCTACGTCCATTATTATGGAATTATGTGATTCAAGTGTAATCTAAGGTGGTAGATAATTTTTTCAGCGTTATAAAAAGATAACACGAATCATTATTTTATCAAAATTGTCCACGAGAACTCTGAAACGCCTATCCTCCATACCATAATACGCACTAATTGACTGGATGAAACACGATGTACGGACTTCGCATAATGACCTCGAGTGTAATATTTTCCCTCTCCCATCAGGCCGGACACATTCAGTAAGCAATTCATCGTACTACAGTTGCTCTCTCTTTTTTTTTTCCATTCCTTCTTTCGGCTCGCTCTTCGTCTACATTGTGCAAAGAATTGCACATTTTCTGCTCAGAGGAGAAAAACCAACAAATTTCTTGGGTGTACGAACCGCGTAGCAGCTTCAGCATGCTTGTGTCGGTGAGGAAATTGTTTGTGTTGAAAACTTTGAAAAATCTGAAATTCTACGGCTTTTTAAAGTAACTTATATTAGACAGTGCTTTAGGAAATATCAACACCTATAGATAATATCAACCGTTCGAAAAATGAAGCGAAAAACTTACATGTTTCTTGAATTTACGAGACCCGGCGTGTGATAGTTTCACCCTCCTTGGATTGTTGTTTACAAGAATTCAACCAGAAAATTTATGATTTTAAAACAAAATATTCTATTGAACAACACTTTTGGGACATATCAAAATGATCATTACCAGTTCTAATAAAGAGTCCTCAATGTCGCAAAGTCTTAGCTGAATTCAGAAAATTCAGTTTTGTTTTCAGCCATAATTCGCACCGGGTTTGGGAAAGAAGTATCGTCAACTTCAGATGAATTTCGTCGCTTTTAAGAGCTACATGTTCGTTGATATTCGAAACGAGTAATACTCGGTATACTTTCTATTCATTTCAAGCCATAAAAGAACTTTCTTGAAAGTTTTGGAACCTCGCGGCTAAATTGGAAACTCGACAGGAACTTTCACCGACAATTCGCCTTTATCACGGAGCCGCCATCTTGAATTATTCAATACCCAATTGAACATGAAAGCGAGGTCACGCGCGGTAAGGTCACCTTTGCAATCATGCCGAACCGAGATTACTGTTGTGTGCCTTTGTGCCAAAATAATAGATCAAAGCAGCAGTTATCATTTCTTTTCATCAATTTCCAAAAGAAAAAGCCTTAAAGCGTCGATGGATTATAAATATTAGGTGGGATGAAGGGAAAACATTCGAGGTAAAACAATTTTATTTTGATTTTTCATAGTCCATTGTTTTTTTACAAATTTTAAGGAAACAGTCATTCTGTAAACAACTGCAAGAAATGCTGGACAAACGTTACTGTTAGATTCCACACTGGCCTCTCATCCTTACAATTCCTTGTAAGTACTTTTAATGCCGTAAAACCAACCGTAGACAATGGTCTTGGTCACAAATACAGCGAATTAGGAATAAGGAAAAATCTGATGTAGAAGTCATGAGGAGCACTGTCAAAACATGTAAACTTTCTTTATTTGACCAATTTTACATGTGCCTCACTAAGTTAAGGCTGGGTACTTTAAGCGAAAAATTGGCTGAGGATTTCAATATTTCTGTTTCAACTGTAAGTCGTGTATTTTTATCATGGGTTTACTTTCTGTATTTTTTATCATGGGTTAACTTTCTGTATTTTGTATTGGGGACCCTCCCTATCTGGCCATCTAGACCTAAAACTGATAAGCATTTGCCAAAATGTTTTAAGTTACTGTATTCCAAGTTCCGTGGTATTATAGGTGCTTTTGAAATCAAGGTGCAGGCACCTTCTAGCATGGTTTTAAACAGTCCATGTTATTCATCATACAAGAGCCACACAACATACAAGGGTAATGTTGTTATATCACCCTTGGGTGAGGTGATTCATGTGAGCTCACTTTTTGAGGGAAGTATATCTGATAAAGAATTAGTAAGCCAATCAGGACTTTTAAACTTGCTTGACAAGGGCGAAGAAATTATGGCAGACAAGGGTTTTACCATTGGTGATCTTTTAGAGCCAATAGGATGTACGGTTACAATGCCTACCTTTCTATCAAGCAAGGGGAAGTTTTCTACGAAGGGAATAGATAGTAGCAAGCAGGTACATAATTTAAGAGTTCACGTAGAGAGGGCCATTAGAAGGGTTAAGGAACTTCACTTTTTTGATAGGATAATTCCCCTTACTGTAGCAGGAAGTATTAACCAAATGTGGACAGTAGCTTGTCTAATTAACAATTATTCCACGAGCGCGCGTTGGATATGAGATGATAGATAGCCAACGAGGCGCGTAGCGCCGAGTTGGCTATAATCATCTCATATCCAACAAGTGCGAGTGGAATAATTGTTTTATTAAAAACGTTAAATTAAATTATTAAATTTTATTAAATTTTTAGCTCTCTTTTAATTTTAAGCTGACACGTACGCTTACCATATTTGTAGATTATGGTATATTGGCTGATATACCATAATGGCTAAGCCAATAAAAAGTCTTGAATTGCATTATACAATGATCTAGTTTTTAATAATAGCTAATTTTCAAGGACCCTTATTTTATAACCGATCATAAACAGTGATTTTAAAATTCAAAATGAGATTTATTGGGATACTTTCACAGTGTCAGCAAGAGCAAAAGAGGTTGTTCTCTTTGTTAGATACCCATATATGATTGAAATATAATACAATTTTCTTTTTAACCCAGCCTAACTCCTGGTTCATGTAGTTGACATAATGTTAGGGAAAGCAGCTTATTCAATTCACCTGGTTTTTGTTGCCTTTAAACATTAAAATATAATAAAATGTTAAATTATAAACGCTTTTGCTTTCTTGTGTTGTTATATTCAACAGGTTTCCCAACTGAACCAGGCATATGTCAATTGCAAAATAAATATTTTTGTAATAAAGTACTTTTTTATTGGATACATCATAGAGGGTGATAGTTAAAATAACAAAGGTGCAGTTTTTCATGCATTTCTGAAAAAAACCTGTCTGTCAAAGTAAATTCTCTCGCAATGAAATTCTTGTCGGCAATACACAAAACTGCAATCATTTCTCACTATTTCAACTGTCGATGAGCGCTTAAAAACAACTGGCAATGAATGAGATTCCTCGTTCTTTCTCCTGGTACGGTCGCATCTCGCTCGAACCGTAATGCTTAAATCAGCATCTTTGACCATTTCCACTGCAATTATTATTTGAATATATCAAATTGATTCATTGTCGGACTAATGCAAGAACAAAACTATAAAGACGGATGTCACTCCGACTACAACAGACTCTGGAAGCTAGAAACTTAAACTCCGTTAAAAAATTGATAGCCTCGAGTAAGAGTCTGCTGGACAGGGAAGTTATCTTTTGCATATTTTACAATCGAATCATTGAAAGAAGCGAAATATTTATTAAATTTCTATGCCAAAATTCAAATGTTTTTATCTGTTTGACACGATGCCATGTTTGTTTACCACGCGTGACCTCGTTTTCGTGCCAGATTTCCACTGACGTAATCCAATATGGCCGGCCTGTGATAAAGGCGAATATGACGTTAGCTAGAACCATCTCTATGAGCCATCCAGTTTCTCAGCCAATCAAAGCACTCGTTCTCAGGTAGCTATGTTATAAATAAAAAGCGCATGGATTTTTGCGGTTACATGAAATTCGCCCCGCAATGATACATTACTGAAGGATGATGAACATAGTCACATCCACTGGATCTTAAAATATGCTCATATATTTAATAGCAGATTGCCTGATCTTTCTCGGAATAGATAACATCCACGAAACAAATATCGGAGTATATTTTTCCGCCAAATGAGGTTCTCATTTCTGATGGTTTTTTTTTCTTTTTGTTTTATTAATCTGAATAAACCTTCTCGATCCAAGACGGATATGGCTAACACGTGCCTAAAATTTCGTTTCATCTTAAGTTTATAAACATGCACCTCGTTTTATTGCATCAGTATAAACTTTCACGCAATAGGCGTTGCAAACAACCATACATTATAGTATTCAAATGAATGGAAAATATCGCTCGGATATTCACCCACAGACATTGATATATTTTCTTGTCCTTCAAAGGATTAGTTGCCTCAGGAATGTAACCTTCCAAAGCTTTTACTGTGCAGATATTCTGTTTACAAATATTTATTTCGTTAAGTCAACAGAAGCTACAGCAGGATTGATGTATTGCGGGATTTGTAAGTTTAATTTCGTTCACAGAAGGAAAGTCTAATGCGCTTTCAGCCTTGACTTATATCGTTATAAATAGCTTTCACCGATTTGAAGTTAACCTCTTCCACTTGCCAAAGTTCCAAAAGATATTTGATTCATTAATCAAAACAAAATGACAGGAAAGTAAAAGTATTCATAGACCTTCGACTACGGCGAGGTGTAAATTGATTCGTTTACAAGAGATCCACAACAACAACAACAGCAACAACAAAACTCGTCAAATTCTGTATCAAATGGAAATAAAAATATTTCTGTACCCAGTATGAATGCATGAGTAAGCGGAAGTCACACGTATCAATCATATCGACTCTACATCAATCAACCGCAACTTTCGAGTGTTCAACATTCAACTAACAACCGAAACAGAAAGGTTCCGTCAGCAAAGTCGCTAAAAGTTTACGACTCATAGGCGGCAGGTTAAAATCGTAGAAAAATGGTGAAACATATTCAAAAATACCCTAATGCAGGTTAGGACATGCCGAGTAGTACACCTGATAAATTGCCACTGACCACGAAGCTGTCAGACGGGTGATGATAACAAATCTCAAATCGATTAGCAATATGGTAATATTCCCCCATTGCCTGTTTGAGAATTTTTGATTTTTCCGCAACTGCTCGCTTTCGCAGATTTTCGAAAAACAAAATTAAAAGATATCGGAAATAGATTTATAAAAGGAAATATATCATTACAAGCCACGAATATGCAAAGCGGAACATGTGTCGGCGGATTATTTGTAGGTATTAGAATGCGAAAGAAACATACATAAAATGGTGCATGGAAGCTCTGCAAAAGCTACATGATACGTTATAGCCCCTATATAAATGAATGAAAGATACCTGATGAAGAGTGACACTCAAGATTTCTTAAAATCCGCGAAACGGTGAAGAGAGCGAGGAGCAATTTCATCGCAGTGTAAATGTTGCTCGACTCCGAATGGACGTTGAACGGGTAGCGTGACACTAAGAAATAACTCCACCGCATCCGCCGTAATCCGATGAGTCAACGAAAGTTTGATACTTAACCACAGATCATGGTTCTTCCCGGTGACTGGTACAGAAGATGAATAACTTGCTTGTGTAAGATCGAGGGCAACGGGACAGTTGCCAAATCAATCACGTCAGCTGCATATATTATCTGCCCAAGGAAGTTCTAAATGCTAAGCTCCCTTTGTGACCACCAAAAAAAAAATCACCTACCCGCAAACTTAATATTGTCCGAAGTGTCACGCATGAACGACACCTGGGAATTAGTTTCTGCTTATTTACACTATGCGGAAAGGTCGAAAATAGGCCTCGTCTGTCGCCCTAAGATGTCCTAACAGTCATAAAGATCAGAGGAGGAAGCATGGTGACCGAATCGTTGGTGCATTGTGTTCCTGGGAAAGATACTGTACTCTCAAAGTACTTCACCTCGTCTTCCAGATGTAAATATGAGTACTGGTTGGGAAGAAATGGGGCGATGTACTGTGAGTTATTAGGAAGTTAATGGCTTCTATGTACAATGAAACCCCACTTGATAATGATCATGCGCCTGTTTAGCCCCTGTGTTTACGTGAGTAATTCCTACATGTAGACAAATATGTAGGAAATATGACAATGTACACTCTTCCTTACTCTTATTTAGCCAAATATCTGTATAAAATTCATTTCTGTCTTTTATTTCTTTATGAAAAAGTTGATCAAACGGTTAACACTGTGCATTATCATCAGGAAATAATAAATATGATTGATCGTAGGAAAAAAAGATAAAAAATGATTTTGGCTGCAATGATTTCTTTATTCTCTTTGTGATTTATTTCTGAGTCAAATCAGACATACAGTCCCGATCGATAAAACGAAATAGAAAATTTTTCAGGAGAAAGACTCAATTCTTGCGACTCAATTCCAGGGGCTGTACCCTTAGGGGGAAGGGTCAAAAGAGAAAGTGAGCGCCAAAAGGGTGGTTCATACCTCTTTGTAAGCTATTCAAAAAGAGGGTCATACTCGTTTTCCAGAATTTTTCATGAGGATTTTTATGATGTTGCTTTATTATGCCATGGCACGTTGTTTTCTCGGAGGACCTGCTTCTTGCTCCTGTCGTTGACTCTTTGTGAGGAGTGTGCTGAGAGGTCCTCTCTCATTATCGTGATAGGATGAGTAGTACAAGTTATAAACGAACCTCAAACGCTTTTACACTTGAAACTGCCCTGAGAATCAAATCTCTGTAATCAGTTACATGGTCTTCGTCATTCAGAGTTTCTTGGTCAGCCTTTAGAATCCTTGTTTTGAATGGCTTTTCATTTTCTGCATTCTTCGTCATTCACAGTTTCTTCGTCAACCTTTAGAATTCTTGTTTTAAATTACTTTTCCTTTTGTGCATTCTTCGTCATTCAAGATGTCTTCGTCAACCTTTACCGCCAACGGAAAATCGGACGGAGGCACAATTAGCCAACGGGTAACCGTACCTTTCCCCTCAAAATAAACGGAAGGGAGGGAACGTTCCCCTAAACGTAGGCTAAGTCACAGCGCAGACTTGAGGAACTGTGAGTGACCGCTTCAATGAAGACAACACTCACGTGCTTTTAACTCGTTATGCAGATTACCTTTCTGACCCGCAATTTTTCCAATCCACACCCCCAGTCGTTCATTCGTTTATTCAGTCGTTCATTTACAAACCAGCCATGGGTATGAGAATCCCTGAAGGCATTTTAATTCCCCTACCTTAGGCCTGTAAGCTCATTATAGGTAGCTTGGTTTCTTTTCAAGTCAGATAGTTTTGCTTTGATTGCTTCTTTGCATGTGTTTTTTTTTTTGTTTTTTTGTTTTTTTGGCTTTGAAAGTAGATATTTATCCCTCTCAAGCATCCTTTTTGCCACCAAAGTACTTTTTTTTTGTACAAATTTAATGAAAGGCATTGAGCAATTTATATCTAATATGTTTATTTTTATAACATGTATTGAATATTTATTCAGCACATTCTAGCCACAAAGATTATAAATCAAAAGCTGCTTATGCCGACAAACTTCTCACGGATGGGGTCCTGCAGAGATTTAACTGGGTCATTATTTCGAAAGGTTGCTTCACTGTAGAGCTTTCAGTCTTACGTCTTAAAATTTGAAGGACCATGACTCTCGAGGATTCGCTAAATAATACTTTCCCCGCCACTACCTTTTTTCATCGAAAAAACTACGCTCTAGCTTATTCCTCACGTTCACGAGACACATCTTTAATTCTAATTATTTCTCACGTTCAGTGAATCCCGGCTTTTTTCAAAAGCGAAAGAAGGGTTCTTGACGCTAATCGTCCGCCATTTTATTATCTTTTTTAGCAGCTTCATTGTTTTGTCTATCCCGATGGCGAAATTCGTTATGACAGCTTATATCACCATGACACCAACCTAAAGGTTAATGTTTTAACAGTTGCCTCCAGCCGTGCACAAAATTTGTTTTCATAACGCTACCGGTAAAAGCTTTAGAAAACTAATGAGTTCACAGTTTCATCTAATACTTCAGAATAAATCAAAGTGAATTCTCTTTTTCATCCTTTCCGATGCTCGACTAGACATACTGCTAGTCTTCAGTCTTTTTATTTCTTGACCTTTTACCCTCCACAGTTTCGGCCTTATTCCATCGAGGTCTTTGTCTATGCAGAGTGATGTTTAATGGCCCAGTGATCAATTGCACTGTGCATTAAGCTCGTTCATTTCACAGAGTGAAATGAAATGAATGTAGTAATTTACAGCTATACAAAAGGCGACTTTTTAAACTGACGCCAGAAAGTTTCATTTGGAATCGGAAATGACTTTTTAAATTGATAAAAACGAGGAATAGAATGATCACGTTTTGTGTTGTCATTAGAAGCAATGTCTGTACTTAATCCAATAGACAGATTCATCCGATCTTTTTTCGAGTTTCTCCCTTTTTAAAGATCTCAGCTCGTTTCACTCTCGTAAAATTTGCATGTTTCAGTCACTACACAAACAGATGCTTTTTATCGTCAACTTTTTGATGGAAAGACAAAAGGCATCTCCACAAGGGGCAATATAGAAAGACAGGTGTTCCTGTAAATCTCCTAAATTTGCATTTCTATCGTGAACCCAGAGCATATTATCATTAGAAAAAATAATTTAATTCGTTCCTAAAAGAATGGTAATAATTCATGTGTCGAATCTGCTCCAAAAGAAAAGGACATCTGCATAAAGGAGGGTAATTTTCGCGTGCTGATTGTGGATAAGGCTTAGGTTTTTAAAGAACTTTGACAGTCGAGAAAGCCTCACTTAGACGATTCAACAAGGATCGCCAGACATCAAGAATGGACGTCTCCCATGAGCTCTGTCCGCTTTTCATCCTCGACGGAAACAACTCCGGTGGAGCACCCACAGCTTTGAATATTTTCGTGGTATTTTTTAACTGTATATTTTTGCTGATAACATTGATATCAAACGCACTTGTTGTTTTTGTAATATGTTTCAAGCCTTCACTTCGCGCTTCATCCAATATCCTTGTAGCATCTCAAGCAAGCGCCAGTGTTGTGGTTTCAATCCTTGCACAACCGTCATTAATCGTTTTGGAAATCGAAGAGATCCTTGGAAATGCGAATGGCTATTGCATATCTCAGTTGATAACTATTGTGGTGTCAATAATTTGCATTTTACTTTCCTTCTTCTCTGTTTTGGGAATGGTAGCAGATCAATACTTGGCTTTGCAGCATTCGGTGTGGCATGCCTCAAAGATCACACCGAGAAATGCAGCCTTTATGGTTCTCTTGGTATGGTTGGTGACCACTTTGACATGTTCTCTGCTTGTTGCCTTTGGCGGAGCAGAATTATTTGTATTTGTTACAATATGTCTGGCTGTATTTGTCATGTTTTCCACTCTCCTACTGAATGTCAAGAATTATCTAAGAATTCGACAATATTTCATGCAGGTTCAGCAACAACTTGAGACTCCCTCCAATATGCCTACACGTGGGATCAATACGCCAAATATAGCTCGTCATCAGAAAGCTACAAACATGGTCTTTTTTATCTTGGCATCTCATTTTATAACGCATGTGCCTTTCTTTAGCACATTTGTTATGGCGTATAAAGTTGGATGGTCGACGTCATTGCAAATTTCCTTAACTTTGGCGCTGACAATTGTTTACGTCTGTTCTGTATTATGCACTCTTATTTGCTCTCGGTGGAACGAAGGGATCCGACATGCAGTTTTTCACATTCTGGGTCTCTGAAAGTTGGTGTTCAACAAACTGTGTTGAGGAAAACTCATAGTGAATGTAATAATACCTAGATAACATACTGAGCGGCCCACTATGGTCATTATTTATACTCAAAATCTAAGTGCTGTTTCAGTTTAGTGTGTTGCCATCTAAAGTATAGCTCTGCAATTTATACACAAATAGTATCACCTTTGTGGTATGTTGTTGATGATTGTAGCTTACTCATATCTTATTTTTGGTTTCCGGCCAAGTAAAGTGCCGTTAGATACAATGAATGTATGAAGTTCATATATTTTGAACTGCGGTATTAGATACATATGATGCACGACCCTCGCAGTAGAGAGCGCTATTTATGCAATAGCGAAAATCAGAACTGAAAAAAATCAGGCCTGTACAGGATTCGAACTACTGACCTCTGCGATACTAGTGCAGCGCTCTACCAATTGAGTTAACAAGCCAACTGGGAGCAGGCCGTTAAATTGATTCGTAATAAACCCGTGATGAAAAATCAGATACAATGAATATATAAAGTTCATATATTTTGAACTGTGGTATGATTTTCGCTATGGCATAAATAGCGCTCTCTACCGCGAGGATCGTGCATCATACGTAAAGTGCCATTAAATATTAATAAGAGATCTTGATCAGGAAAAATGCCCTTAAGCAATTCTGAGTCATTCGTGAGTTTTTTTTGTTTTTGTTTTTTTTTGTTTTGATTCTTGTAGCAATGCTCAGCGACATAGCCTGGGAAATCTCATTTTTCGCTCACTATCGTGAATAACAGTTTCCGTAGAATTTTGTATTTTTGTCTGTTTTTTTTTTTATCTAATTTGGTTTCGAATAACTTAGTACTAATCAGTTTTTATGTGATGAAGTTAAGTGATTCGTATCACTTGCGTCTGTTTCAGCGAGCTCGTATTTAGCAATACTGTGTACTTAAGGACCGAGAGGGAGTGCCAGATAGGAGAATGTTCATGTCGAGGTCATAGCATACGGACCGAGCGCAGGGAAGTACGTGCGTCTTAACCGAGAGCCAAATATTTTCTTACCCCAACCTTACTTAGTCAATATCATATTTCTGTGGCTTTTTCTTTTCTTTAATTTCTTCTCTTATCCCACATCTCACGGGGCCGCACGGATTTTTTCGGCCCTGCAAACGCTATCGAGTGCGGCCCTTAATAGGGAATTTTTGCCTATAATGCTTTTTTCACGAAGAACGTGGACGGACGCACAAAGGGTGTCATCATACTTGAACTCAGACATATGTCTCATTGAGTGAATAATGATAATACCAAGCTCTAGATCTTAAGTTGAAACTTCTCTTTTTCGAGAAAAAAAAGAGAGTGGATCAAACGCAGGCTAAAGACTTGATAAACCTGTGATGCTAATCGCTTAAGTCGAATTTGACAAACAGTTTATCGAACACTTTCCTTTTAACATGAGCTTTGATACTTAAGGACAAATACTCGGGTTAATAGGTTATAAGATCGATTGAGCTCCTAATTTTAAGCTGAAGAAACAGGACCACGGAGGGGGAGGGGCTGGTAGGGCTATAGCCCTACCACTTTTATTGCTGAGATTTGTCCTCTAGAGCTCCAGTTGAGATGGACAGAATATAGATATTGCTACTTGAAAGTAATAAAACGAGTCTACTGTTGCACATTTGCCTCAAGTCAAAGGATCGGTAAATCTGTGCGGCAGCACTTAATTATTTGACAGGGGTTCCTACTGTGTGACAGACACGAATGAGGGGAACTAGGGGAATTTGCTCTGACCCACCTGCTTCAGGAACTCCATACTTCCAAACATTCTGTTTGTGGCCTGTTCGTTGGCTGTGCTAGCTCAAACGTTGTTCTATTTTCTTCGTTCTCCATTCGGAATGTCAAGAAGGATCACGAGCTTTTTAAAAGGTGCGAGATATGTGATGTGTAACTGTAAATTGTTGCCACAAATAATGGATATTTTTTGCCAAGGATATCGTCACCCTAATCAAATTTTCACCAAAGCGAGAATCCTTAATTCAAACTCTTAAGGGAAAATATAAAGACGGAAGACTAGGATACTCGTTTCCATGGAATTATTGGACTTTGCCCTACAAGGTGGAGAGTTAGCGCCAGTTGTTTCAGACGACTTCTGGAGAGCTAGTCAGTTCTTATGGAAGAGTGGGATGTTTGCTTGTCCGAACGATTACAGCCCGATGTGCGTGCAAGGATAATAGGATGTAAGACCCAAGTGGAACGATTTGAAGTTTTCTTGATTTTCATCTTCGAGAGCGGCTTTCTTCCCACACCGATAATCTATCTAAGATTCTTCAGGGTACTAAGATGGCTGCTGCCCGCGGAAAACGCCTGGCAAACCTAACTAAAGGAGACTCACAAAAATGCGCACTGATCAGAGCTTCGACCATTTCTATGCTAATGTTACCCATCAGAGTGAAGGCGTTGTTGGCGAACCAATACTTCCAAGAAAGCGGCGCACTCCGGCCAGACTGGAGGTTGGTGCTAGTGCGCAAAAAACAGTGCTAAATATCACTTTAGAATGGTCTATTACGAGGCTATTATCTTATCATTAGTGCTATCGACCTGCTTTTTTAACCAGGAAAGCTTCAGCTCCTACGCCCAGATGGAGACCCTCTTGGTTAAAGCTGCTAATGATGACGACTAGGAGGCAGAGTTAAAGTTTCTTGAAGAATTATGCAGCGAAGATGTTGATACTGGGGCGCTATATAGCTACCTGGACAACTAAGTATCTTGGAGGTTATGTTAAAGGAGAAAGTATCATGTTCTGACGAGATTCTGTTGGCGATGTCAAAGTTTCCAGAACCAAAACATGAGCTAATTCGGGAAATCCAAAATATCTGTAGGCTGCTTGCCGTAAATCCTGCCACCTGCACTGCTGGCGAGCGTTCATTTTAATCTGCAGTGTGTCTCAGGATGTGGCATCGATCCAGGATGGGTGATGAAAGGTTTAGCAACCTAGCAGTGTTAGAATGGCTACAAGCAGGAATGGGTGATAAACTGCTAGCAACCCAGCTGGGTTAGAATGACCTCAAGCAGGAAACAGACATTGTCTCTATAGCTGAAGTCGTACAGGAGTTTGTCTGGGAGCAGCTTCAAAACCTAGCAAGGATACGGAGGCTGTATTGGATAGTATAACAAGTGAAGACGTCTATGTTATATCTATTCAGGTTGTAGGTAAGATGGGGTGCAAATGCAAGATGAATGACGAACACTTTCTCAGCGTTTGTTTGTATTGGCCAGATTTTTTAGCCCTACCACTTTAAAATGGTCTCCGCGGTCCCTGAGATGGCAGCTAAATGCTTCGTTATAATTTTATAGGAAAATTCATTACCTGACTCGTGAATTTCGCGTTAAATTGCACGCGAAAACCGATATCGCAGGAATCGCGAAGCGATGAGTGCGATATTGGTTTTCAAGTGCAATTTAACGCGGAATTCGCGAGTCAGGTAGTGAATTTTCCTTGAATCAAATAACTGAATGAAAATAATAAAACAAGAAATTAAATCGGACGTATTACTGTTTGTTTTTATCCCGAGCGCGCGCTCTAGAAAGCCATTTCAAAGCCAATCGTCAGAGGTGTCATTATGTTAGCGAACAGAAAGCAAGGTTAGTCGTACGCGTTTGAACCTTCGAGAATTTTCTTTGTACCTTGTGCTTGATTTTACATTAATTTTCGATCTTTTTAAACAAGCTTCACACTATTTAAGGATAATAGTAGTATTTCATTTAATTTAAAAGCCGTTTATCGTTAACGTGTTTTTTCAAAATTCCAAATGATTTGCTCGAGAAGGAAAATAATTTACACCTTTTACCTCTTTAGTGGCAAACTGAGAGAAATGAAGTGTGCAAGCGAAAGAACTGATTTCAAGTTCAATAACATCGCGATTATATAAGGTAAGCGCCTTGAAGTGTAAATACGTGTATTGATCGATTCTCTATTCCCTTAAAAACAAAGAAGTGTTTCATGAAAAGTCCAAAAACTTTAATCTTTTTATTTGTAGAAATTCACTACAGGCGACTGCCATTAGCTGAATCGTTGAGACGACCGTTCGACTAAAAGTGGATGGAAATATTCACTGGAGAGTTGTTGAACGATACATTGGTGAACAATCCACTTAGCCTCTTGCGGCTAAATCTTCAATGCCGATATTCATTGATGCTGTGTTATTGCCAACTACTGATGGAAGTGCAAGGCTGTTGACATAAATTTCTCGCAAAGCTTTAGTGCGTGGACCGTCGCTGGCGTTGGCAGCTGTGACAGCTGTAGTGGTACGACTGAAAACCTAGCCAACTTTCTTGACATCCTTTGTTGTTTTTCTAAAAGATTATTGCTGCAGATGGATATCGAACCCGGGTTGGCGTGACCTGTTAGCTCGGAGATTGTTTTTTTTCTGGACCGTGTTCACAGAATTTTCTCGCTTTCGGGTTGTCGCGAGCGAAAGAGGTTTTTCATGCCTCTCCAAGAATTTGAAGTTCAGTTCAAAACAAGGAAGAAGCTCAGGCTTACTTTGAAAACGCTTTTTTGTTTTTGCTCTCTAGAAGGTGACGATGGTTTTGAAAACATTCTAAATTGACTTAGAAACCAATTTGACGATAGTCGTTGTGCTTACGTCGATGCGAAACAATTTCACTTAGCCTCGCTTTCAACTCGCAATTCCACGCTAAATACATCGCTTCGCTAACCAATCAGAATGCGAGATTTTATTCAATGATGCGATTCTAAGCTGAATTGTGGATCAATACAGAAAGCACAGGCGGTCTAAAATAGGTCTGAAGGTCTCAATGGGATTAAACTTATGCCGTAAAACGGCATGCGCAAAACAAATTAGTCGTTAGGAGCAAAATCTGCCAAACTTGAACCGTTACTCGTAGAAAAAAAAAAATTCTTTCATTGATGCTGTGTTACTGCCAACTACTGATGAAAGTGCAACGCTGTTGACATAAATTTCTCGCAAAGCTTTAGTGCGTGGACCGTCGCTGGCGTTGGCAGCTGTGACAGTCGTAGTGGTACGACCTTTTTATTTTAACAACCTTTTTATTTTAATCACAACGAAAAAAAAAAAAAATAACGCTAGCCGTTAAATGACGGATATTTTAACCGTCAGTCGTAAGAGCCATTACCCCATTGAGAGCCTCAGCTATAGGTTAGTCTGCATGAGGAACATAGGTTGATATAAAACAGTTCTTGTTAAAATAGCATAAAACTTTATATATATGACTGTATTATTTAAAGTGAAGGGACCGTAGGGGTCATCCTTTAAGCGGAAGGAATAATGATTTTTCTATCTCAAAAACTATTTTTTTTAGTTTACCTCTACTTTGCTGCCACATCTTCCCCAATAACCTTCCTTTCAATTAACAAAACGCTACGCGCTTGTCTTATAACCTTGAAAGTCGACGACTCGCTTTTGCTCTATCCGAGGTAGTGGCAGATCTAACAGTGAGCCAAACAAACTGACCTTAGAGACAACCTCCGTAATCAGAAAATACTCTCACGCTGATAATGGGCCAAAATATTTGAGCAAATGCTAGTGACGGCGGTATTTACAGAAACCAGAAAATCGATAACAGATTTAAAATAATCCTATACAATTTAATTTAAACTTAACCACAAAAGAACATTTCTTTTTTATCTCGGTTTACATATTACTATGACACCAACGCTCATAGGCAACTATGATAACCCACCACAGCTAATCGAACCCGATGAAAAATAGAAACTGAACAAACAATTTGATTCGGTGGTTGTTAGATCCACCCTGATGGAAGAGGATGTGTCTACTTCGTATCTATCTTCACACATTGGGCATTTGAAGGCAGCTGCGTGATCTCAGTCCCAAGACAAGCCTCTTTAGTAATAAGACAAGTAAGTCAGGCGACATTTCAATGTGTGCTGCTGCAGTGGACTAAAAGAGCTTTCTAAGACATATTAGGGAATAAAAGAAACCACGACTGTTTTTAAAAGGCCGAGTTTCATATAACTACGTATCCTTAATAGACCTAAGCCAAGTTGTTCAAAGATAGGGATAACCCATTTTATTGCGAGATCTGATTTTAGATGCGAAAGCTTTAAAAGAAAATTACTGCTAATTCTTCGTCTAAAATATGATGATTGGAGGCCCTAAAAGGAATAGAGAATATAATCCCAAAAAGGCTTTTGAAAGAAGAAATAAAAAAAACCTGGATCAAAATTCAACCTTGGGTTAGCGCTAGTCGGCCTTCGAATTACTAGGCCCAGGATGGTATTTTGTTTATTTTCTTTTAAATTTTGTTAATAGTTGTATCGTTATCTAGCCAAAAACGGGTTGATACTAGCTTTTAATCTCAAATCTTTATATCGATTTTGAGTGCGTCCTTCCAAAAGAGAAATGTGTTGTAAGACTGACTAAATATCTTTCTCCTACATTCATAACTTTGTAGACTACCGAATCATTTTTGTTAGAATATATAATGACTTTGCCAGTTTGGGTTATGAGATTTCCATAATTCTTGAAAATCAATTTCAATCCAAATTTTCGTAGAGCTTGTTGTCGTACAATTGCATGTTGATGAACCTCTGTCAAAACAAAAAGAAGACAGTAATCAACCAAAGAAAGCCAAGGCCTTTGAATGACATTTGTGTTTGATTTTCTTTCACCTGATGTTGATTTTCCATTTCCTTCAAATCCTTCCTAATTTTTTCAAACGTTGGACGATCATCAGGATTCTTTTGCCAGCAGTATCGGATGATTTTGTACCTACAAATTAGGATTTGGAATTAAGTTTTCATGATGTTATAAGGCTCTTCTCGATCAACTTTATTTTATCTTTGAAATTCCTCTTTGCTTTTGATTATTTATGGTATAGGGGGATTTTACTTTCGTTTGGAATATAATTCTTACTGTTGAACAATAGACATTCTGCACGATGATAAATATATGTACCTCGTGGATAACTTATGAATAATAAGTTAAATAATAGATTCCAAATTAATGACCAAGTACTTACAAATCATTATGCAGGTGTTGTGGCCTTGGCATTCTGTAGCCTTGTTTAAGTAGTTTTATCACGTGTGGTCCTTTAAAAGATGGATAAGGCAAGCCACCTAAAGAGAGAAGTTGATTGACATAAGACTGATTTGATCAGTTACCTACCTTCTAATATGACTAGCTAATAGTTTTAAATGAAGCGTCTTCGACTTTAGCCAGTCGTATTGTGGACTTGTACAATGTTTGTTTGATTTGGAATTAAAAAAAGAAAAAAAAAATTAGAAAAAGCAATTCATGATTCAATTTACTTAACCTTGATCGGATGGCTGAAACGTTGTCTTTTCAAACAAACACATACCTATTGTGAAAATTTCTGAAAGCAAAATTCCAAAACTCCACCTGATTTACAAGAAACAATTCAAATAAATTCCTGTCTGTGGGTACTGATAAGCTGAAACTGTCTTAAAGCATTCAAAATACATAATATTTAAAGCAATAATCAAGCTTCGACAAATTAATAAGGCAGTTAACAACTTACACATCACTTTGCGTGGTGTATAGTCCACTCTCGAATGGTTCAATAGCAGTCCATTTCGCCGGCACTCTTCGCTTTAATCTGTAGCAAATTACAAGAAAATATGTGAGAAAATGTTTGAATGCAAGTTTTTAAAAAGCATTTTAAATATTTCCACGAAATTAAATGCACATACCACTGTTCTACATTGATAGGTATTTTCCCGGCCCACGTGTCGCTCCACTCCAAAATCAGTTACTTTACATATTTCCTGATTTCCAACCAAGACATTGCGGGCTGTAAGGTCGCGGTGAATAATCTGTCAGACATAATGCAAAGTAAAAGTCATCGTAATTACCCCTTTGTAACAATAGGCATCGTCTAGTAGCTTCGTTTGAGCGTCAATTTAAGGGACGGACGTATAGGAAAACGAGACAGTTGTTATTACTCTTGATGGCAGATATTAAAGTGATGTCTTCGTAACTAAACAGCTTTGATCTCGCCCCTGGGTTAGGTTCTGCAAATGTGCAACAAAGTGGAGTACTTAATTTTTTTATTCCAATTTTTAAAAACGCTCCGCGGAAGCCTATCTTGTACTTGTGTGTGTGTGCGTGTGTGTGTGTGTGTGTATGTGTGTGTGTGTGTGTGTTTTGTATGTATGTGTGTGTGTCTGTGTGTATGAGTGTGTGTATGAGTGTGTGTGTCTGTTTGTGTGTGTGTGCGTATGTGTGTGTGTTTGTGTGTGTGTCTGTCTGTCTGTCTGTTTGTGTGTTTGTGATAATCACAGCGGCAGCTTTTGGAAAATCCCTCCGTTAGGGCGTGAGCACTCATGTTATTGATTTAGTTTTCAGATGACAGTGTCCAAAGTCGAAATTTTAGAATTTCAGATCGGTCTGGTTTATCTGTGAGATCTCAAGGTATGAAAATGATATGAAGATTTATTACATACTTATCAATGGCGAAATAAAGTTTATATGGTTTCTTAGGCAAGAAAAGAGACTACTATCCTTTGTTAAAAGAAAAAAACAAACAAACAAACAAACAAACACACAAATTTACCTCCTTGGACGACAGATATTCCATGCCATCAGCTACTTGCCGAGAAAACTTCATCAACTGCAGGGAAGTTAAACTCGTCTGTAGCTTAACATCTGGGTCGCTGTAATAGTTATCATCTACGTTTCGGCTCTTCCTTAAATAACCCAAAAGATCTCCATACGGAATGTGCTCGATTATTACGAGTAGAGGATCTGTGGAAAATTAAGAACACAGCTTACATACAGTATGATCAATTAGTAACGAAAGTTACTAATTGATCATATAACGAAAAAAAAATTGTCTAGAAGATACCTATAAAGAAACACATTTTATCACAAGGGACACGCAAAGATAATAATTGAGTCTGCCTCAATGCCCTCCGTACATAAATCAAGTCCGCTAAAATAGAAAAGCAGCGAGCTCGTAACCAACAAGGTCTTTCACAAGGTTCATGGGCGTCATTCCCACAACAGTTATATGCTGTTGAGATTTGTCGGCAATAATCAGAGGTTTTTGTGTCAAAAGATCAAGAAAATGGAAAATAAAATCAAAGCTCCAGCTTTCCAAAAAAAAAAACAACAACAACAACAACAACAAAAAAACATGCTTAATTTATATCGTAATATACTTTGTGGCTACTTGGGATATGGACCCCGACGTTTCGACTGTGTACTACTAGTATTCTTCAGGCGTTGAAGTCAACTGTCCACGAGTCACCTAGATGCTGTTGTCTTCAGCTGTGATTGAACTGTCAGGCTGTCTACAGCGTCGAAACATACGCACTGTTTTCAAGTCAGAGACTACGCTAAGATCACACCCAAAGGATACCGTCGACCTGGCTAAACAGGATGGCGCAGTCCAAAGGATTCTCTCTGTGAGTATGGCGAATCTGGCAGACCTCTCCAGGCCGAGGGAATCAAGGGACACGACAGGGATATCCGACTCGTTAAAATGCAGACCTCTTCCGTCTCGGAGTACGCTAACAACACCGGACACCGCCCGCTCTGGAACGAAGTAAAGTTTATGGATCGTGATCTCCATTCCTATTCACGCAGGGTGAAATAATTCACATAGGACTTCACCCTACAAAAAGTAAGAGGGAAAGTGGAATTGAAATCCTGGAAGCCTGGATTCCAACGATCAAAAAACACAACAGCAGGAGAGCTGTGCAGCAGCGGACCACAGAAGGAAACTGATCCAAAAGGTACGGTGTACTAATCGCAGCCATGAAATTCCATCCAATCTCAGCTGAGCACAACAGTATATAGGTGACACGTACTCAATCGATCTCAAAGCCTGAAGAAGGCTAGAAGTATGCAGTGGAAACGTCGTGATCCACATTCCAAGTGACCACACCATGTTACAAACAATTACTTTTCCCCTTTCAAATGTTTAGTTAATCTGCTAAAAAAGGTGGGCATGGCGTTAAAATGATATTAAGAGACTATCTTGAGGTAAAATATGACAAAATATTATTTTATGTACATATGCCACTAGTTGGGCGTAAAAGTCTGTGTAATTTAACGGTTTCGTGATTCCATTAACCTGATACAGTGACGCATCCCAGCAGTTGGATGAGGTGGGGATGAGGTTTGAGTTTCTTCAGAACTTCGACCTCAGACAACTAAGCATTTCTTTCTTCGACTGTACCGCCATCTAGATTTTATGCAAAAAAAAAAATATGAAAAAGGGAAAGACCTTTATACAACTCAAGCAAATATTCCAGAAATGAGATATGCGTTTAAATGTTCGAAAGATGTCGCTTTAAATATAGTGTAAGTAGAATACCATATAGCATTTTTATGGCCACCGTTATTCTTCCCTCTCTTCCTGGCAGGCTTGTAGCTGTACCCTGAGCGACTTGACCGAAAGAACTATCTCCAATGATCTTCTTAATGATTATATTTTCTCTTTCCACTTCCCAGGAGCGGGTTCCCGGATTAAGTGTTGCATATTCATTTATTTCCAAATTGTCCAGCGTCGGCTCTGCGTCTTCCCTTTCCTCTGATCTTATTCTACTCATAAGAATGTGAGTTCCTGGCCCACGACACAAGACGCTATTGTTATCATTACTGCCTTCCAAGTCAAGTGCCTCGTTCTGTAATTTAAAAGAAAAGTAGGCCACACTCAATAAAAACACGACCTTTCCCTTAGACAACTACCTAGGGTACCGAAGTAAATGTCCTTTTCTTTGGTACTCTCGCCATATCTTAATTTCAGTTTTTATTGTCTTGCGATATCTAAGTAATCGTAAAGTCATAAATTAGTTTCTAGATTGGTGGCGAGAGCAACTCGATCGCATGGGTAACTAGACAATTAATTATAGCCAGGAATAAGCCTGCAGAATGTACTAAAATCTGCTTCAATTTGTTTGTATGATTCATGACCATCTGCTATTACACGCCAACTATTCTTGGAATAATTTGGATATATCAACAAAGTTGAAATGGTAAATTGGCCACCGTAATGATTACAAAAGCTGACGTTTCGAGCGTTAGCCCTTCGCCGGTATAATATAATGAAAAGTTTACGCATCGTCTGATTAGTGAATGCAGTTTTCAAGCGGATACCTTATAAGGCTATGGAGCCCACATGTAACTAATATAAAAATATGTCATAGAGGCAATAAAACGAATTTCTCTGTGCTCTTAAGATTAACTTGCCGCTTGGGATGTCGGAAGAATACTCCGAAAGCTTATTAATCACTCGCCACCTGGCTCCGGTTGGTCGAAAGGTGGATAACTCTATCCACTGTATAAATCGCTATCCAATGGAAAGCGCAGTACATTTTGGAAACACTTATCCGCCGGATAGCAATTTATCCACTGGAAAGTGTTATCCGTTCTTTGAACAACTGGGGCCTGGTGTTCTCCTAACATTCCGCGGGGCTTTATCCCGTTATAAAGCTCGGAAAAATGTATTCTATGGCTAATATAGCCCACCTCTCTTAAATTCAGTTAATTGACATCGTTGCAATCGCTGAACGTTTGAAAAAAATCATATTTAGCTATAGTATATATTCTATGCCTATACGTGTATGCTTGTACGTGTAGTATTCTGCTGACAACATCTTGGCTGATCATCGTACTCACAATTTCGGGCCTAATTGCTTCTTCGCGGACCCCAGGTGGTCTGAAAGAAAATCAAATATCAGAAACAGTAGCTATAAAAACAGTTTGCATCTAGGGATCTCTTCTTGAGGTCAAAACTGACTAACAAAAAATCTTATCAGTTATGCTCAGCTGGAAACGAGGAGAAATTAATGCCTCACCAAAAGTTTATCTTAACATCACAGTTACCGGCTAACTTAGAACACGAAAAATGATTTTTTAGAAAGAACGTGAACCTTAATACAAGGTTTAAACAATAGAGGGGGAATCGTTTTAGATACAATTATACTTGAGTATGTATGTAGAGAAACCCCCCGTCATTTAACAGGCGATAACTATATTTTCTCTGCTTTCTAGTTATTAGCCAGATATTTAACTCATTAGAATAAGTCACTTTATCTCACCTATCTCTGTTTTGACCTGAAAATTGCAAGAAAAGTATTAGGAAATTAGGTCAGAGAGCGGTTGCATCAATCAATCGATGGTTATCATTCATTTATTGTCTAATATGCCTGATATGAATGGTCGATTTTGATTTTCAATAAGCACCTGCAATCTACATTCTTTGAAATTGTAGGTGTCCACACAAATTCAAAGATATCACGATGTCAGGAAATCTTGGTTTTTACCCAGATGCACATTTCGAAGACCTTCTGGTTTCTTATTTTCATTTTCTCCCTTTTTTTCTTTGTTTCTTTCTTACCCTCTTTTAGTGTTTCTTTCCTACGAATCCAATTTAGCTTGGACGGGTAAATATACCTTTTGAGAGCCTCTAACTTTGGGTATGTTCCATTAAAATTAACAAATGGTAAACACCACAGCGTACACTATTGAGTTATGGATGCACGCGGGAGGTTGCTAAGCACGAAAGAAGCGTAAGAGTCGCTCGAGGCGATAGCCGAGAGCGACTCTGGCTTCTTGAGTGCTTAGCAAACCTCCCAAGTGCATCCACAACTCAATAGTGTACGCTGTGGTGTTTACCATTTGTTTTATAACGTAACATTGATACATTGTAGCTTAAGAGTTCCCTTTTATTTAAGAAATCTTACGTGACCGGAAAAAACAAGCGCGCGCGGAAAAATAGTCTTTGCATTTGCTCACGTCAGCAGCGTATACCCATGGGCAAATGGGGGACCCTAAATTGACCAATCAGAGCGCGCGCTTTACTTTGGTTATGTTATAATTATAATTTTTACTTACGTTGCCAGCGTTTCCAAGGTTTGAAAATGAAGAGAACTATACATACAACCACCAAGGCGAGGACCCCACCAACTGAGCCAAAAATAGCGACATATTCATCAACCTTTGTCTGTTCAGATGGAACAGGACTAGAAACAGGAACTAAAAAGGAGTAAATTTGAGATTCATCTCTCCAGAAGAAATGCCCTCATATCATTTAATCCTGATTTCAAAAATTTTAAGATTTGACTAGTTCATCACAAAAGATTACCTTTCGGAACCAGTAAAGAATTACTATAACAATTGGTTTTTACTTTTAGCTGCGTTTATCTCTAGATATGTGTGCACTTAGGAAGTTTGGAGGGCACTCGCCCGCGCCTGAAATAACGCTTACGCTTCTCTGGTGCTCTCCAAACTTTCTCCGTGCATCCATAACTCAAAACACACACGCTAAGCAGTACCCAGCTGTGAGGTAAAAGCGGCCTTCTTGGAGGCATATTTGTGTAGTTGATACAAAATCAAGTACACTTTTTTTATACGAATGTAAAGGAGACTCGCCTGACCAGTCTTTTTACCAACAGTGCATTCGCACTTCAACTGTCGACAAACCTTGGAACTGAAAGGGTCTTCACTAAGCAGAAACGATGATGTCTCAAGTCACTACAGGCGAGCAAATAAAGTATGCTGCTTGTTTTGACTGTGAAATCTAGGTAGCCTGTTTTCAATGTTTTGCGTCCGAAATAAGTTTCATCCCAACACCTAGTATCTCAGATATCTCTCTTCGTGACAGAATTTCTACAGAGTATAACTCCCGGTCACATAAGTGAGTGGAGGACATGTATTACCGTGTTTTTGACGTACAAATCGATTAGTGTGGACCGATATGGAAATAGACTCTCAGTTTAATAAAAATGAGATGTATTGCAATAAGGGATGATTTAGCTGTTTCTGAGGTCACTCAAAAGGTATATTCGTCGAAGAGGATTTTGCCTCTTACTTAATTAAAAAAATGTTCTGTCTTATTATTTTTGAAAACAATCGTAATAGACCAATACCATCTGGCCCATATGATAACATACACTCATCAAAGTGTTAGAGTAGGTGTTTCAATTTTTTCCGCTCATACTATAAAGCCACTTGTGCGGCCACTCGTCTTCAACTTGGTTGTTGGCTGTCGCCCTTTTAACAGTTTACGAAAACAACAACTCCCGTGCTGTTGCCACATGGCAGGACGGAAAACGCGTGCACTGTAAGTACCTCCCGTTGTCCCGTACAAAACTTTAGAAAACTTTTCTAAGGCTCTGTATGGGACAACGGGAGGTACTTACAGTACACACATTTTACGTCCTGTCATGACCCATGGCGTTCTTGACGACGCATCGATAAAAAAACACTCCCCAGCTAGCCATCTTTCTCTTCCATACACCCGAACTGTGGTCATCCTTCCCAAGGGTGTCATTCTCAAACAGTTCATAGCTATCAACAGCTGGATTACTATCAGATAAGCGTTTGAAGCTCATTGTCTCATTCTCACAGACAATGAACTTACTTGTGGACAGCTGAACATTCACCGGAGTCTCTATGGTAACAACACGCGCGCACACACACACACACACGCACACACACACGCACACACACACGCACACACACACAAATGCTGAGATGTTCACAGAAAACTCCACGGATGGCTCAAATGAAACTTTACTATAAATCACTAAACAGGGCATATGCCTAGTTTTCTCTACAAGACTAGGAATAAGAATGAGCGTGATAAAAATACGACTTAGGTGGCCCTGCGTAAAGTCATATTTGTTCAATGGGTAGGGTTTATTTTAAAACAATCCCTTCCTCATCTCCTTTCTATTCGGGGATCAACATGCTAAGTTAAGTAAACGGTAAGAAATAGCACAAACTGCAGCTACAAGCATGACTGGAAAACGCATGTTGGAAAACAAGATTAGTAAACTTTACTTGACGTTTCGTATGTTTCCACAGACATATTCAGAAGTGACAGCTAATAATACACGTGGCAACTAAGTTTAAATTTAAGATAAGTAACTAATTAACATTACAACGAGCAAAAGTTGAGAAGAAAAATATTTGCATATACAAAGATGCAAACTAATACAGATAAATCTTATCGCTGCTGACATTATCTTTTAGAGTAGGTTTAAGTTCTTGAATTAATAGAGTCTCCTTTATCTTGCAATGAGCATCAGAACGACCTTTTGCTAATGATAGCAGATGTATGACACTGAGGCACTTGTGAGCACTTTAAAATGTTCAGTTTTCCTGTCATGCAGTCTACGTTTTGTTTTTCCAATGTAAAAATCCGGGAAGTCCCAACAACTAGCCTTATAAACAACTTTCCACACTTTCTCGACATCTATTTAACGAAAGAAGACATTTACTGGCCTGTGCACAAAATGGATTCCTTCACACCTAGAAAATACAAAGTAAACCTCCTCCGCACACTCACTTTTCGTTGCTTTCGCATCTGTTCGTCACCTTCTCTTTTGCGATCCTGTCTTGGCGAACTGAGGAAGTTGTTACTACAGAATGGTTATCCGGCTGGATTTGTAAATTACAACATCAATGATGTTTTGAGCAGACAGCAAAACAGACCGACTAATCCAACCACCACAGTTCCCAAAAAGAAAACAATCTTAGTTTTACTTTTTTTAGGGATGCAAAGTAAAATTGTTACCAAACAACTTAAGACCTGCATTAATAAATTTTATGGTTGCGTTGATCTCATGGTGATTTTTCAGAGCGCTCATCGCATCAAGTCCTTTTTTCCATACAAAGATAAGATCAACCGTTTCCAAATGTCAAAAGTTGTTTAGAAGGCTAGTTGTTGGGACTGCCCGGATTTTTACTGGATTTTTTATTGGAAAAACAAAACGTAAATTGCATGACAGGAAAACTGAACATTTCTTGATGTTATAGAAAGGTAGCGCATTCTCCTCAGTTATTTTTAAGACCTTGAGTGTTGATCCGACCGGGGCTTGAACCCTCGACCTCCAGCACAACAGTCCGGTGCTCAACCAATTGAGCTAACCGGGAGGCGGTTTTATTTTCATAAAATTTGATTAAAAAAAAGAAAGTGTGACTATATATCTCAATGACTATAGATCTTAATGACTATATATCTCTTTTCTCGTGACATTTTTTTGGCTCAGAATATCTTACCTTTTGGTATGCAAATCACACTGGCATCTTGCTTATGTGTGCAGTCCGTCGTTCTCCATCCTTTATGCTTACAATAAGTAATTGCAGTCTCATTTCCAGTACAATTTACGTCATCCATCCAAATGACACCCGAACCTTCTCCAAACGCTGCTGAACGGAGAGCTTCCAATGCTTGTTCAAATCCCAGTTGTCGACAGACTACATTAGCTTCCGGTAGTTCCCAATAGTCATGGCATATTGTTCCCCATGCTCCATCGTAAAATACTTCAACTCGACCTTGATATGAAGCATCTCCCCCAGCTAGCCTGACTGTCAAGTGAACAAAATTAAAAACAGATAAATGATTAAGGTTGGATCTTTTGTGTTCCTGTTGGCCTCTTGTATATGGCTAAAATAGTTTTTTTTGCCAAGGTAACAAAATCTTTGATGGCAAATACCTTTGCTAAAAGGCATAATCTTGATAAGGTCGGTTTGTCTGGATCGAGTGTGTGTGTGTGTGTGCGTGTGTGTGTGTGTGTGTATGTGTGTGTGTGTGTGTGTGTGTGTGTGTGTGTGTGTGCGCGTGCGTGTATCTGTGTGTGTGTGGGGGGGGGGGGAGGGAGGGTTGGGGTCAGTACAATCCCTAAAGGTTTTAAAGATCTATCGATGCATCACTTTTTTCGGAAACTTAGATTCGAAAGATGTCTTCAAAGTACCTTCAGGAGTTTTGCATACCACACCGGCTAGTTTGTTACTGGGACAGAAATGCCTTTCCCACTCATCGCGTCTACACGAAAACAGTGATATTTCATTGCCAACACAGTGCACATTGTTCATCCATACATCAACGTTTTTGTTTGAGAACTGGCTGTACGCTGAAATAGCGTTTGTGTACCCAAGCTCGCTACAAACGACATCAGCGTCGTTTTTGTCCCACTGCTGATCACAGATCCAGCCCCATATTTTGTTGTGGTAAACTTGAACGAGGCCGTCACTGGCCACTGCGTCATTTGCTAAACGGACTGTGTGAAGACACATAAAATCAAATCATTCTTGACGTAATCTACACATTGGTTCAAAAGCAGCATCTCGTGTGTGGCGTCGTCACGTTTTCGTCAATGACAACTGTTCATTTAAAAAAAAAAGTCACTTCTATTTTCGCCTTACTACATTTTTTTTTTTTACATAGAACTTTACTCAACCCTACCTTTTGGTGTGCAAATGACACTGGCATCCTGACTGTGGTCACAATCTGACACTCTCCATCCCTTATGTTTACACTTAGATATTGCTTTCTCCTTCCCCGTACAATTGACATTATCCATCCATATGATTCCTGACCCTTGTCCATAAGCAGCATTACGAAGTGCTAATAGACCTCCTTCGAATCCCAGCTGAAGACATACAACATTAGCTTCTGGCAGTTCCCAGTAGTCATGACAAATTGTTCCCCAGGCCCCGTTGAAGAAAATTTCTACACGGCCCTTGCATGGCCTTGTTCCACCGACTAAACGCACTGTTAATGGTATAAAAAAACATTCACCTTTGCATGTCACAGGACTTGAAAGTTAAACGCGTCTTGAAATCATATTCATGTTTGAATGTCCGAACATGACTCTCAATATATCTGAGCCTTTTGACAGCTGTCCTGACTTTTCAATTTTTCCGAAACCACAACACGTTTTAATATCCGTTGACTTTATTTTATCTAGTCTTAATGGAAATATCATGCGCGGAACCGAATTAAAGTTAAAGTTGTTTTTTATATGATCCATACGGCCCCGCGCGCTTAATCCCATAGAAAACTGTAAAGAAAGCTAACGTGTGTAGGGCATCAGAAAAAAAGGATAAACGACGTAACGACCGCGAGTGAGGTCGTTACGGGAAAATCTAAAACCTCGGCCTACCCGTAATGGAAAGTAATGACCTCGCTATCTCTTCCACAGCTGCCCCTTAGGGCCGTTTGAACTTCAAAATCATAAAGTTAGCTATATAAGGCATCTGCTCAGAGAAACAATCTTTTATTTTCTGCTCTCGGTGTACAACGACAGTCACCCTGGTGAATATTAAATTTACCTTTGGTTTTTGTTTTTCTGTCAGCGAAATTTGTTTGCAAAATTATGCCTGATTACGACATACACTTACCTTCAGGAAAAGCACAAAACACGCCAGCCACGTGAGCGTTTGTGCAGCTATGATATTTCCAGCCATCATGGGCACAGGAAAGTAATGAATTTTCAGTTCCCTGGCACTGCACATTATTCATCCACACCTTGCCAACTGTGTTTGCAGGACTGCTGTATGATGAAGAAGCATTTGTATATCCTAACTCTCGACAAACTACATCAGCATTATTTTTGTCCCATTGACCATAGCAAATCCAGCCCCATGTCCTCTCGTGATAAACTTGAACCAGACCCTCACCTAAATATTCACCTCCACCTACGCGAACTAAAAGCAAAAAGTAATTAAGGTTGGTATCGGTCGTTCGAAAGCCAAGTTACAGGTGTATGTGTCCCAAGCGAAAGTGCTTTTTAACGTGTTTAAGAGTCTTTTGTCAAAATGATTAGATGTCTGCCCCTATACCTCATACAAAATTTGCTGCAAACAGACCTTACTTGTGTTTAAGGTCAGGACAAGGTTAACCGAAGAGAACACGAAAAAGAGCTAACGAAAAGGTGACAAGTGTTATTCAAAATTTTCATGGAAGATTCTCGCTTTTTCGACCGGTCTTAAAACCGCCTTTACAGAGAAAAGAAATGCAAAGTTTAACTATAAACGATCGAGCAGCAGGTGTTAGCTTTTAACTTTCAAGTAACACAATAAAAAGAACACTGTCCGCTATAGCTCTTAGGGTCACAATAATCAGGTTCATGGATCTTTTTTTAGATTATTTCACCGTTTGGGATGCAGATCACACTGGCATCTTGGTTGTGTTTACAGTTTGTTGCTCTCCATCCCCTGTGTACGCACTGAGATATTTCAGTCTCTTGTCCGGTACAGTTAATGTCGTCCATCCATATACTTCCTGAGCCTTCTCCAAAAGCAGCAGAGCGAAGTCCTGTAATTGCTCCTTCAAATCCAAGCTGACGACAGAAGACCTTTGTTTCTGGATTATCCCAATAATCATGACAAATTGTTCCCCATTCTCCATTGTAGAATATTTCCGCACGACCATTGTAAGGCGCTGTTCCATTAACAAGTCTTACTGTTAAAATAAAAAGGACAAACCAAATTGTCGATAAATGTAACTAAATTGATTTATTCATCCACTTATCAAATTATTTATAAAGTTATTCATTCAAATTTTATGAGTATTTGAATCAAAACTACAGCGTTTGTGATGGTACGCTAGTAGAGTTATTAATAGCGCTTAGATTTAACCTGTGAATTAAAAAGCGAAAGTATGTCGAAATAAAAGTCAAGGTTGACCTTTCGGAGTACTGCAAACCACACCGGCAAGTCGACCTTTTGTACAGCTGTGATCTAGCCATCCATCATGAGCACACGAGATTAAAGATCCTTCGCTTCCATTGCAATTCACTTTGTTCATCCAAATTATTCCACCTTTATCCACCGGATCACTGTACAACAGTGTTGCATTTTCGTACCCCAATTCCTGACAAACCACCTTTGAGTCTATGTCGTCCCACTGCTGATTACAAATCCATCCCCAGGCATTGTTATGATAAACCTGAACCAGACCTTGGGTAGCATAGATTTCTCCACCGAGGCGAACTGTTGGAAAACAAATGTATTTTGGTGAACACGTCTATGAACTCAGGCCTTGGTAGTAGTAAGGGTGTAAAACGCTATCCAATAAATAAAAGCTTTTCGGTGGATAGAGTGGTAGACTTTGTTAACACTGTTCTACTGGATAAATATTTATCCATTGAATGGAATTATCCGCCCTTTGAACAACTCTTATCAAGCGTTAGAGTATATTTACTTTTCGGTGAGCAAATCACACCAGCGTCTTGGGTGTGATCACAATCTGTTACCCTCCATCCTGTATGTTTACACTGGGTTATCGCTGTTTCGTTTCCAACACAGTGGACATCATCCATCCATATGATTCCTGACCCTTGCCCAAAAGCAGCAGAACGAAGAGAAAGTAGCGCTTTTTCGAATCCCAGCTGATGGCAGAGAACAGAGGCTTCTGGCAGTTCCCAGTAATCATGACAAATTGTTCCCCAGGTTCCATCATAGAATATTTCGACGCGACCTTTATATGAGGCAGTTCCGCCAACTAACCTCACTGTTGATGTGAAATAAAATGTTCACCTTTCAGATGTGGCAGTTATTTTATATGAAAGTTAACGCCCATTTCCATATTATTTGATATTAGTTAATTTGATAAGGATTAGTCGCAAAGCTTAATGCATTTGTTCGAACTTGTGAAAAGTAATGAGAATTCATGATCACTGTTCGTTAGAATTAATGATTCTGTTATACTCTGTTTATACCCTTTTCCATAGAGACTAATCTGTGAACCATTTCCATAAATAGGATGAGTAAAGAGAGCCGATGCCTTAGTGTAATCTTCTCGAGAATCGCCAAAAAAATTGATTTTAGGGATATTTTCAAGTGTTACTTTTTTTTTTATGGGAACTTTGCTACGAGGCTATCATACTTCTATCCACGAGACATAGTATAAAATTTCATTCCTCTTTGACGAAACTTGGTCATTGGTCAAGTTGTTAAGGCCATAGGGTGTATCAAAGTTTAATTTCCGGTACAAATAGGTTTGGGTCGAAAGAAGCCAAAATCTCAGAATCGCTCTTCCTGAAGATAGCAACAAAAATGTACCAGAATTCTATTATTTGTTTTCCTTTGAATACGATAATCTCACCTTCAGGCACAGTGCACTCCACACCCGCGAGTTGACCATTTGTGCAGCTGTGGTTCTTCCAGTCGTCATGGTCACATAAGATTACTGATGTTTCATTGGCGGTGCACCGCAAATTTTTCATCCATATAACGCCACCTTTATCCTCTAAACTGCCGTAAACATTTACGGCATTTAAAAAACCTAACTCTCCACAAACCACATCTGCATTCTGTTTATTCCACCGCTGGTTACAAATCCAACCCCACGTTTTACCATGATAAACTTGAACAAGACCCTTGTGGGAGAACACTCCTTCACTCAAACGAACTGTTGGAAACAAAAAAGTGGTCAGAATCGATGATTGTGAATATTTGGAAATCATATAGGGGAACTTCGGTTGTAAGAAATGTACATGAAAGCGACCCTCGAAGGTAAAAAAGATGTAATATTTATCGTTAATCCTCCAATCTCTAGCTTTAGAAATTTACCAATTGGAATGCAAATCACACTAGCATCTTGGCTATGATCACAGTTCCCAACTCCCCATCCCTTGTGTCCACAATGGAAAATTGAGCGCTCATTTCCTTTACATTCAACGTCATCCAACCATATCACTCCTGTTCCCTTTCCATAAGCAGCAGAACGGAGCGCTACCAGTGCACCTTCAAAACCCAGCTGGCGACAGAGTACATTTGCATCCGGTAGCTCCCAATAATCATGACAAATTGTTCCCCAGACTCCGTTGTACGATATTTCAACACGACCTCTACTGGGGGCATTCCCTTCGACCAGTCTGACTGCAAGGTGAACAAAAGAAGAAAACCGATAAAAGAAATAAAGAGAGCCCGCGGTCCAGCGGATGACATAATTAATTTCTATTGTACAACTATACGTCCTGTTCTGGAATACTGCGAATAGATATTCCATCATGCGTTACCTGCGTATCTTAGTGATGACATTGAAAGGGTCCAAAGACGCGCATTATCCATCATTTCACCAGAACTGTCATACCATGACTCTTTGGAAAGGCACGGTTTAGCTTCCCTCTATGACAGACGCATGAAATTATGTACGGATCTGTTTTTGTCTGTCTCAAATCCATCTCGCAAATTATATAATTTGCTGCCAGATAGGCATCTTTCAGCTTACAATACTAGACACTGGCGCGTTTTTAACATGCCGCGCTTTCGCACTGATCGTTTTAAATCTTCATTTATCCCGGCTATGTGCGCGTGTGCTAACCTAGATTTTAAGCTATTCCGCTGCTGTATATCAGTTATGTTAGTTATAATAGTAATTTTATTTAGGTTTTAGCATTTTTGTAATTGGTAGTCTTATGTAGTCTTATATAATCAAGGATTGTGAAAAGTACGCAATTCAGCCTATGGCTGCAATGTATTTTAATTGGTAATAAACTATCCATCTATCTATCTATCTATCTATCTAAATAATCGAATAAAAAAAGGAGCAAGATTGAACACGTGACTCTCATGCGTTGAATTAAAATTTTCGTCAATTTTCCAACAAAACGCTGGCCATTTCATTGCGAAGTAACCAGTCAGACAAACACGACCTTAGTTTCCGAATAATAGTACTTGATTTCAAGATAGTCGCCTTATAAACGCATTTATTTTGACTTCTACTGCATGAATTTACAGCAACTGCGTCCTCAAATATTACATCGTTACTCTCCAAATTGACCCAATGTATCAAACATCTTACAACCTGTTGTGTGAATTACACTAAGTGTAAACCACACTATGTCCTGACCTAAGATATTTATTCCTGGCTAGCTGGCTGGATTTGTCACGGTGAACAGAGTGCTTGTCACGTGGTTTATTATCGTCGAGAATAGGTTCCAGTCTTCCGCATAGCTAAGTTACGTAAGCTTAAACGCTTTAGAAAGCGGTTATTTTCTATGTATGGGTGAAACATGTTGTCGAAGATCGTTTTTTATCTAGTGATTCGTTCATCTTTGTTGCATGGATTTCACACGCGGCTTCTTACAGTCAGCTTGTCTTCTAAGTGCAGATTACAGCGAGGAGTCTTATATTTAGAAACACTGAAACAAGTTGTTGGACAGTGTTTTGGTTTACCCGATTTATGTATCGCTAGAATTAACGCGACGAAGCGGTGCGTCACATCTCACATAAAGTCATTCCCAATACGTTTTTTATCCTGTTTTTTATCCTGTTCTTACCACGTGCCCAGTAAAAAATTACTTAATCAGTCTTTTTAGCCCATGCTGAAATACAATTTCTAGCCGATGAGTGAAAATAGGACTTCTTGTTGCCATTTAAAAATTAAACACTACTGTCGTCTGGAAATTGAATATGACTTTAGACCTTAAGATTTCAGGACTTCCTGTGAGTTTGGCAGTGCTTTAAATTCTCTTCATAATGGTTCAGATAAGCACTGATATTTAAACTTGGTTGCAATACAAGTATATTAGGCCTTTATTTGGTAGACTACAACTCCTTTTTAACAGGTGAGTTGCGCGCATGCGCAAGTGCGAGTTGTAGGTATGATGTGATGAATGGCGCTCGCTCGCTCGCTCGATTGGTCAATTCCTGTTCTATTTCAGGCTTTTGAATGCATTTGATAGTTTTTGGCGAGTGATAAACAAACGAAATGGCGACCTTTGTTGCTAAGAGGCTTTACACCTAGAACATGTGCTTCAAGAAATTGATACACCAACTTTTCTTTTGAATCATATTGAAGATTAAAACAATAATAAGTTGACAGTGACAACAACAATCCATTTACAAGGATGAATATCCTTGCTGGTGTATGACTTTAATTCTGTCAACTAGTGGTTTATATTTAGTTTGAGATTCTTTACTCTGGCTCAGTAATTTTTGGTATTTTTCTCTGATCGAATGTTATAAATGTATATTTTCTCTCAGAAATCTTGAATTCCAAGACTTTTTCCAGTTAGCGTCAAATCGAACAAAAAGTGATCATAATTACAAGCTGAGGTTCAAAGCATCCAGTTGCAACTGTTACAAATATTCATTTTTCGTGAGATTTTTAAAATAATGGAACGATTTGCCTGAATGGGTTGTAGGGGTGGGAAATTTCACATGTTTTAAGCGTTCTTTAGGTTCATTTTTAAATATTTCGTAGTATTAGAATATTTTTAAGATTTTTCTTTTGGGAGTTTTTTACATAGGGCCAACCTTCTAAACTCCCTTTTTAAAGATGAACAAAGGCTGATAGTTTCGAAAGAAACTGTTTGGGGCTGCGTCGGTGGGAGTAACGAAATAATTTGGATATATTAATAAAGTTGAAATGGTAAATTAGTGACCGTAACGATTACAAAAGCCGACTTTTCGAGCGTTAGCCCCTCGTCGGAGCCCCTCGCTCCGACGAAGGGCTAACGCTCCAAACGTCAGCTTTCGTAATCGTTACGGTGGCCAATTTACCCTTTCAACTTTGTTGATATATCCAAATTATCCCTTTTTAGAGCATCCTTTGTCATTTATCTTTGCTTTCAAATGCTTTAAATAAACGTATGTATGTATATTTATGTATGTATTGTAAGTAAAAATTACAAATGGTAGCAGTTTACATTCCATGCTTATTCTTCGGCAAGTTATATATTTATGACTTATTTTGACAACCACTTTGATTGTCATTTGAAATCAAAAATTTTTGTGAATTACATGCAACAAGGATATTCCTAGTGCTTTCTATTTAGGGTAAACTAGGAACAATCAAAACTGTGGTCTTGTTTCATGAAACACAGATATTGAGTGTGTTGAAAGAAAAATTCATGTCAAATAGTTTTTCAAATATATTTATAGTTATATTTCCATAGGAAATTGACAAGCACAATTCCACAGATATTTCTAAAATTTGGCAAGCATTTATCATAAATCTAGTTGGAGGAAAAACATTTCTACATAGAATGAATACTTGCTAAAAGCAAGGATTTGAGATATTTATTGAAAAGTGGAGATACCCTTAAAATCGGAGAATTCAAAGTAATAACTCTTAAAACAAGGAATGTAAATCTTATTTTTAATGGTGGTATTCTTAAACTGAGGAACTTTAATTGGAGAGTATAAAATTCTTAAAAGCAGAAATCTTGATCCTTTCATTTCAAGGAATTGACTCTCAAAATAAGGAAAAAATCCTTGTTTTGAGTATCCACTGACTTACAATAAGAATGCCGAAAAACATAAACTTTAGAGTGGTGTGAACATCCTTGTATTTGTTTTCATCCTCGTGCTAATAAATATCTCAGAAGTGCTAGACAGGCTTCAAGCGCGGTAATTAGTTGCAACACAAGCATAGGCATAAACATAACAAGCAAATGCGCAGGTGCATGGGCACAGCTGCAACATAAACATGAGCACAAGCGCTCCTAAAGTCGATGTTATGTTAAATAGGAACATGGTTAGTATAAGCAGCATAGTGCTTGCTGATTGCCTGAAAGTCTTTCGCTTATGTTAATCCTTACGCTTATGCCAACCCAGTCTTAACTAGACAGTATAAGCATAAAAAGAAGGCAACGTTTTGATAATCATATGCATATATGCTTATCCTTATTTCCGTGCGTTCCATCCAGCGCATAAGCTTTTACATGCCTATCCCTTCACTTGCACCGCAAGTAAATGCTGAGCTCAATATTGGAGCAATAGTTTTATGATAAACAAAACAGCACCCTTTTGAACTTTCATTGAACAAACCTTTACAACAAAATCTAGAACAGTGATTGTCTTGCACTAATCAGGCCATACTTTCTGTCTTTGAGGCCTAATTTAGTTTGACATCATATTCCTCATAATGCTCATTTACCGTCCAGTCTAACGATTCATACCCTAGTATGGAAATCAAACACCCATTTCTATTGACCACGCAAATTACATTGGCTTACCCAATTCAAGAGTTGACTAACAGAACCTTTGATCAGTTACTTGTTTGGTTGTGGATATTTCATCACAATACTGACATACTTGTAAAATTACACTCTTGATTGGCTGATAACAGCTAGGTGCCTTTTTCATGTGTCACTAGTGCAAAACTCAAGTACAGATATAATATAGGCTCAGCAACAATAGATCACACTAGAAACCAATCAGATTTACACGAAGGAGGTCGTGCTGATTAAAACATAGTATTCCTGAGTAGGATTTTACGAGAAGGACAAATTTTGATAGCATTTTAAGTCGACCATTTACATAATGATGTCAAGTTCACCTATTCATTTTATGTATGTACATAGTTGAATTTGGGAAACAGTGGCATGAAATTACAATTTAAATAATAAGAAAACTTGAAAAATTCGGGTACTTTAAATCATATTATACTATCACTCACTTGCCTGTACTTGAACTCTCTTATGATTAAGTAATGAATCAGCTGATTACTGTTCCTGAAATCTCTTATTCAGACACTCTATGTCTATTGAACTAACTGTTATATAAAACCCCTAGGTCAAATTGTAAATCTTGTTTATTCAAAAATTATTATCATTTTAGCAATGTTGATATAAAGTTGCTTCAGTGTACTACTAAGCATATGACTCACTAAATATTGCTTGTGTTCTGAACTTGTGATGTACCTATCTTTTTTCCCTAAATTCTTCCATTTGCAACCCCATATCCACTTACCTCAACTGAATTTTTCTTTGTTCGTTATTGAAAATGCAGTCAATTCCAATACAATAATTATAGTAAATGAAAATAGAAACCTGTGCTCACTAAGCATCGTGTTACTTTACATGTATGTATTGTCAAAATTAGTCATACATTCGAACCAAATCAAGCTCTCAATGGCTTCTGGTGTAGTTACATCATTTTCCGAATGCCCCGGCCCTTTTTCAAAGTTTACTCTTCGTGTACTGGTACACAAAATGCCAAAAATATTCATATGAAATGCTTCCCTAGAGTTATCCTAATAACTTCAGAACTCAATTCCACTTCGTTACGTAAACAAAATCATAACTGTATCTATCAGGCCAAGACAAGATGATTTACTTTAACTCAGCTCGGTTTCACAAGATATGTAGGTTAAATTTACATAGCAACTAAACACAGTACAGTTTAAATGTGTTGTCAAAATGAGACCTCCATAACAAAGTTTGGCCATTAATCCTCAACTTAAAAATGAACATTTCAGGACTATTGTATGCTAGTTATCTCAGAAACAATATTGAAAACAGGAACAATATTGAAAACTATCTTACTGTAATCAGATCTTAGCTCCTCTAAAAGAAACTCAATAAGACATCAGACACTAAAAAGCAGCTCAATTTCGTAAGCCACACGTTTACGCATTGCAGACCTAATTTTTTCTTGTCATTTGCAGCAGACAGCTAAGCAAGAAAAAAATGGTATTTTCATATATAACACAAAAAGTTATACAACTAAAATGAGCACAAGACAACTTGCCGTTTACATTGCCAAGAACAACATCTGTCCGTTTTCGCAGCAGAATACCTAAAAGTTCGATAGAAAGGTAAAACTGAAGTGAGTAAATGTGTCAGCACGTTAAGTGTCGCTGTTAACATAAGTAGCAAATATGTCCCCTAAATAAGTAAATGTATATTGTATCCATGTGTAACAATTTTATTGCTGCGCTTTGTGAATGCGGGAAAATTAATCTATCTTTTAATATCCGTAGTCAATCAAGTCAGGAAATATCAACCATCACCACAAGGAAGCATTTGCAAGTTCGTCTTTTTCGATCTATTTCTTTCCATCGTTGCTATTCGCTTATTTCTGTCATCATTTATTCTTTCCAAGTCAAAGCACATATCAACACACCACAGCAATCGTATAAATAAAAGAAAACACATCTATCGCATCAATATGAGGTCCAAATCCCTCATAAAATTATAGTGCACGGTTAACAACTAGTCAGTTGAAGACTGGTAAGCTTTATGAACATTTGGCCGAAGACAACATTGATTAGAATAGCTTCTTGTCTAAAAAGTGATTAATTTATTACTGATTAATTTATTACTGATTAATTTACTACTGATAAGGCAAACTTGGAGGCTAGGAGGAGTATAGCTCCAAAGAGAAGGCATTACCAGAAGCGACAACTTAGTAACCTATTTCAAATTAGAAAGAGAACTGTAGGTTTGCCATCTGTTGATTTGTCATCTTTCAAAAAGGCATAAAGAAATGCAAAGTCAACAATAAGCAGCATAAATCCCCTGTTATTGCAGAAGAAACACTAATTATGACATTCATAAAGCTACTTTATCATTAATTCTTTCACCCCAGTGTGATTCCAATTCGGGTGAAATATTGCAACTATTCACAGTCTTAAGGCCAAATTGCGAATCTTCATCATCATTGAAGGTCTAGCGCTTTAAACCACGCAAGCGAAGCGAGTACCGTGTCGTGGATGCCATAACTTTGCCTTGATTTTATATTTGACATCTAACACCCAGGAATTCAGTGAGTGAAAGTTAAAAATGCTTTGCCGTAACGTACGATCAGAGCACGATTTCTTGTCTTTTAGACAAATAATAGATTAATTTTAAGGATATTCAAGAACATCGAGTAGATACATAACACAGATCTCAATCATGGCTGCTCTCAGCTGTTGCCATGCCACGGAATTTGAAGCAACCGTGCGAAAATTCAATAACATAGAAACCTTAGTAAGATATTTCTGGCAATTATCAAGCCGCTTTTGACCAAGTCATGGACATAGATTATGCTTAACACAACGGATGCAATTGATTCTCGACCGAACAGAAATGCATTTTGTGCTCTGAATTAGGGATGTCGATACGTACCCGATAACTGCAACAGAAGTATCTGAAAGAGCCGACGATAGCTTATCCACCGCATCTTTCAGATCCCACTACGAGAATTGAATACAATGCAACGAGACAAAATACAAGTAAATATATGAGCAAAGCGAACGGAAATAACATAATTCACCGGACCTTAAGTGTTTTGCAATTGTTTCTTGCGTTCGAGCTCAGTGACCATGAAACGAGGTTGCTCAATTTTGTTTTTATAATCCAGGCCTTTGGTGAGTTCATGGTTGCAACATAATATGTATGACGGCAGATTGCATTGGGAAGAGAGAAAACGCATCTTATGTGTAGTGGCTATGGCTAAGTGTCTGGAACTGTTCCTCACAAACTAAACGTCCGGTAGTCATAAATTTGTAGAGAATTTACAATGAGGTTCGTTGGAAATGTCTATTCATAGATGAATAAAGGGGGTAAGTTTCTAAAGAAACTTGTGGTGCTGCGTCGGTGGGGGTAACAAGGTAATTTGGTAATATCAACTAGGTTGATATTGTAAATTGGCCACCGTAAAGAGTTAAAAAGCACTCGCTCTGACAAAGTGCTAACGCTCAAATCGTCAGCTTTTTAACGCTTTACGGTGGCCAATTTACAATTTCAACCTGTTTGATATTACCAAATATTCATAGATGAATTTCGAGCTCTATCTCGCGCCTACAACTACTTTGAATTCTAAAGCTCGGAAAACTCGCCAGCTTGAAAAACCAAAATGATTCATCCTGTCGCTTGGTATTTCTTAACAACATTTAAGTACTCCAGTTAGATTTACTGGAGGTTAGTTAGATTTGGCGGATACTTTTCACCGCTGGACATTTATTCTGGGTGAGATTGGGCTTTATAATGAGAGAAGATCCGGGTCAGTTGAACCATATTTTTTTTCAAAGGTTTGAACGGTGCATCATGAAAACTTGGATAAAAAAAGTTTTCTTTAAGAAGAGAACATACTACCGATTAAATCAGCAAATTATGCCCAGTATTTCTGAAAACATAATATTTTTAGGCCTTGCGGTAACACCATATAAAGATGATAAACATCTCAAAATAATGTCACGGTGGCGTCTCCGGCGGCACGTAATTAGAAACAATACTGGATTTGATTAGTACGTCGTGGAAACATCGAGGGATTAATTTTCTGTATTCGAAGAGAGAATATCTTAACATTTTAGTCAGTACTAACGCCCTAAGGAGCATCTAAATTTGAGAAGCAAGCAAAGCCTTGATCTTAACTAGGTGACCTTATTCGACGGAAGGATGGAACAGTAGAATGGCAGGGTGGCAGAATATCCTAGAACGTGACACGTCTTGCTGTACGAAACAAGGGTCTCATAAAAATGGAATTGTTATATGCGGCAGGTGCTCAAATTAAAACAAGCCGTAGATGCTATGGTTAAAAGTGAATACTAGGAGATCGCTTATTGATATTTCATCCTAGTCAGATGGTAACAACAAATATTCAGATTTAGATCTTGCAATGCCTGATGCAAAGGTTCAATACGCGCCACACAAATTGATATTATTTTGCAATCTCAATAATACAAGCCGGATCTTGTGATAAAAAAAAAAATAATGCGACAAAACAGTTATCATCGAGGTAAGTGAACATATTTTAGTTACATTAATTTTATGAAACCCTACTGCTCGTTCTAATTTAAGTTGAGAAGTTAATATCATCTAATTTCTTATTGTAATCATATAAAAAAGCATATTTTTGTGAGAAAGCAGCTTTCGTATGATTATTTGGGCTCCGTCTGTCGAGAGCTGTGACAAAAACCAACCGTAATGCGTCAAATAAACGTATGCACCGTTGCGCAAAGGGTCAATTAGGTGCGTTTCACTGATTTGAAAACTATGAATAAAGATGAAATAAGCCCTTTACTTCGGACATCTATATCTTTAAGTTCAACATTGGATTCTTGTCCACTGTAAACGTGACTAGTATGCCTAGGAATTTGAGACAATGCCGAGATAACTATCAACTCAAAAATACCTATAAAATCGAATGAATACAGTTTCTTATGATAAAACATGAATTTATCAACAAAGTTGAAATGGTAAATTGGCCACCGTTACGATTATACAAGCTGACGTTTCGAGCGTTAGCCCTTCATCGGAACGAATGACAAAGGGCTAACGCTCGAAACGTCAGCTTGTATAATCGTAACGGTGGCCAATTTACCATTTCAACTTTGCTGATATATATACAAATTATTTCGTTACCCCCACCGACGCAGCTCCAAACAGTTTATTTAGAAACTATCAGCCTTTACTCTTATGATAAATGCAGGAACATCTCTGTAAAATCGACTGAGTATAGTTTAATAAAACAAACAATATGTGCATGTGTTGAGTCCACTGAAGCAATCAAGCGGTACAGTTAAAGACTTCATTACAAAATGAATGTCGGCTAATATCTTCTAACTGTTGCTTATTTAACCAAGCAGCCCCCTGGACTATTGTAGGTGGACCCAGAGATGATTACATTTTTGACTGCGTTTCTCATTATCTAGTTCGAACTTAGAGAAAACTTTGATCAAATGAAGGATAGTTTTGTATGCCTCGTAGATGCGAACTTCGAAGTGGATCTCAGGGGGGGGGGGGGAGGGATGAGTACTGACTGTTACGAAGTGTAGACTAATTTTAGTTTCTTTTCGCTGTTGATAGACCACTTTCGAGATCTCCCAGTCAACGCGTTCCACGAAATGTATTAAATGGTCTCTTATACAAAATTCACATTTCAGCGTGCTTCCCTTTCCAGACTTTCTGGATAGAGTGTCACAGAATCTACTTCTGTTTCCTTTCTAGTTACAGATTTTTCCTTTCTACAAAACAATTTCAGTTTCTTTACTTCTTCCTTTATATCTTTTCTAAGGAAAGTGTACACAAATGGATTCATTGCCGAGTTCGCAATCAGTAAGAGCCGACGAATCATTTGAAGTATTTCAGTGTCATCGCAGAGTTTTAAAACATTTTTGCACATCGTGTAATAAACTTCCAAGGCATAACAAAATACAAAGAGAAACGCAACCATCAATATCATCTTTAAAGCTCTTGGTCCTTCTCGCTGATTCTCCATTTTGGCTTTTCCTTTCGACCTGTTTTTGTGTTTTGTTTGTTCCCTTTTAGCAATTATGCTAATTCGTACGGCAGCGAATAAAATGAGTAAACAAGGAAGAACCTCAAATATTATAATTATCGCAGGAAGAAAGTACTTGAATGCTTCTTTCTTATGTAGATAATAAACGGGAGTGAAGACAATACCACGCAAACTAATAGGAAAAAGCCACGAGATCGTGATCCAAATGGCCACAGTCCTTTCCGATGTCTTGACTCTGTGGTACAAGGGTTTCGTGATGGCGAGGTAACGGTCAACCGTCATGGCGCAGAGATTACATACTGACGAATAAATGAAGATCCAGCGAAAAGCTCTTAAAATACTTGTTTGGCAGGACAACCAACGATCACAAAAAAACAGTGGAGGATAGAAACTTACAGCAACCAAGGCATCCGCTACAGCAAGAGAAGTGATGTACCAGTTGAGTTTGCTTAAGCGAAGATTCCCTCTCAGGAAGATCAGCAAAATCACGAAAATGTTTCCAAACAAAGCTGCTATTGTTAACGTCCAAGCAATAGTCACAAACAGTGCTGACATGATGCTTATGTGAGGTTTATTGCTCTCCTGACGAACGAAAGATCGGAATGTGCTCTTTAAGAAGTTCGAAAATGAAAAACAGCAGATATCACTAAGTTCCTGTCATAGAATACAGACAATTATTTTGCATTGCATGATTATGCAAATTCCGATCGATTCAGTAATGCACAGTAGGTATATTTCATTTTCGTTCTTTAATACCGGAAGTTTGATTCCTTTTAACTAAAGCAGACTTTGATTAAGGGAACAAAATGCAATCAAATGATAAAGAATCTAAGTTCGCAACAACTCAATCTTGTGAATCACAGTTATTAATCATTGACAGATTATACTTGATCAGGAAAGTAGGTAGATGCATTCACCGAAATTTCGTTGACCAAACGATCAGAAAGGGTGCTAGTGACATCAACGCACACGCTACGCATGCGGAGACGTTTTTCATCCCTGTTTTAGCCCATTGTCAATACTCAGCGTTGTGCCAGCAGTTTATTGCTTCAGAGCATACTTATTCGTGTGGGCTTAGCCCACGTATCCTATTCGTTAAGATCATTAAAAGCAACCATGCACTAGTTATTCATAATTACTGCAGTGACGATAACAATCTGAACAGCCTCTGCTCTGCCATAGCATTTAAAGTCTACTAGCAAAAAGTAACCATAAAACCGCCAAATAATTGAATGTAGCATTTAACACGACCAAAGGTAGTCAGTTTACTTATCTCTAGGTGGCCAGTTTACTTATTTCTTTCGATACGAATAATCCCAAAACCTTTAAGTCTATTTTTTCGAAATTCGGATGAAATTCGGATTTTTGTTACAAGCTTATAGCTAAAGTTTCTATGCACCCTACCGTGCCTTCAGTTGTTGACTTAAATTTTTCAAAGAAGCTTGTTTAAAATAAGTTTATCACTTAAAAAAACACCAAACACAACAGCAATAACAACAACAACAGTAACAATACAAAAAAAAAAAAAAGAAAAAAACATGAATTAGCAAACAGAAAAGACCTGACCTGGAAAAGTTTTTCGAACTACCACCTCTTCAACTTCTAGACTGCCAAGTTTTCCATCGTTCGCTACCTGTGTCAGCAGTTCACTTACATAACTTTCAACGACAGAGTTGTTAAATTTAAATTCCAAGTGAGCAATGATACCTCCTGGGCTATAAGATAAACAAAAAAAAAAAACAAATGAAAACGTTTTTGGTTGGAAAACACATGAAATAACTGTGTAATGCAGGAGTGGTCTATAGTGCTTCAGTTGAAATCTAGAGTTCCCCCATGAACATTGTGACGATCCCACTTCTCAATTTACCTATTATTCTTTCAATACCCAAATCTCGATACTTTCACTTCAACCGTAAAACAATAGAATCAGTTGGAGGCTGTTGGTGTAATTCCCAGTACATTGTTCATTTCTTTGGGTGTCTAAAGTAAGATTTCTTGTAATTCTCTATAATACTGTTCTATCTATTCAGATGCGAATTCAAATTCGAAAAATTCCAGCACAGCCTTACTTAAGGCCCCTTTAGGTGATCTGTAAACCTTCCAGCGTCGGATAAACGATATTCACTTTAAACGAATTAATTAGAAATAAGAAAAAATTGGACTTCGAGATTCCTTTGATCCTCCACACCCTATAGCTGCCACACTTACTCTCCATACTTTTTTCTCTCTTGCTATGGTATTGATATGGAGAAACTGATGCCCCAATCCACAGTTTTGAAATGAAGTTTAGAGTGAGGCCTTTCATCTAGAATGAATTCTCACCATCACGCAACACAATAGGTCTATGAGGGTACCGGTGTCGCACTCGATATTTGAAATGTTACTAAATTCTTTTCACAAGTTGCGAAGCCATATAGAAGCTTTGATGTGTTGCTATCTCCCCGGATAACTCTTGCTTTTCTTAAATTTTTAAGATATTACGTTATCGTCATCGTAATGAAATTACCAAAGCACTTACAGTTTTATCAATCTCCTGGAGAAGCGTTTTTGTCTCTGGATTTTCCAAGTTCTCGTATACTGGTTTGAAATCTCACTTGATCCTAAGTACCACAATGAAATTTTTCCTGGGTTCCTCTAATAGGAGCAAGAGAAGTATGAAAAGAAGAGAAATTTGGGTTTAAACTGAGCATGAAGTCGCAAATAGCCAAATTCACAAAATATAAATATGTGCGCGCAAGGCTAAATGCATATTTATGCTTTGGAGAGTTAACAAGTTATTCATTATGGGCCACCATAAAGTTTATGTGAACATTCTATTTTTCTATGTGTATGTGGTATGTATTAGGTGTACACAATTTGCTAAAACGATAATCTTAATTGGAGGTATCTATAAATAGATGAGCACAGTAGCCCGTAAAACGAATATTTTGGCTAGAGTAAAGAATGCACTTTAAAATGTGTGCTTAACATGTATCGAATGTAATGGAAAATAATTTTTTTTTCTACAAATTTACAAGTTGTTCCGACCTGTTTCCAGACAGTTTGTCCCTTTCTTTCCCGGAGGGCAGGAACAGATGTATGTACCAAACTCACGACACGATTTTCCAGCAGTGCATGATCCCTCACAAAGACCACCTGTAAAGAATGACAGTTAAAAATCACGAAATAGTTACATTTTCAACTTCTAAATAAGCTTAAGCTATATAGCGACAGTAAAAATAATAGAGGGGGTACAGGTGCTAAATTCATTGGATCAAAAAATAAAACAAAAGATATTTCAGTTACAGATGGTTTTTTGTACTCAATATATTTCTGACCTATATCGTTGTCATTACGAACTGAACTTCTTAGAATATTTTGGGCATTCTCATCCAAACACCAACGAGTAGAAGTAACAGTAACTCCATGAAAAAGCCGACGTACACCAGGATGACAATTAGATAAATTATCGTTGGGAACTCTTAGAAGCTATCTCTCCATCAGGGGCTGTAAGACCACTGACTTTAACAATGCATTTTTTTCAGACTTGCAGCACCGCTAAACATAGTTTCCCTCCTCCTTCGCATCCTCGAGGCTTAATTATCGACTTCTCGTTAACCAATTAGTCAAAACTCTTCGTCCGCCATCGTCTATCTTTTGCTCAACTTACCCTATTCTTTGCAATCTTGTCCTATTTTCCTTTTTGGACATAGGCGAAGGTATTTTCCGAATTCTCTGCAATTCCGTCGCTTCGTACATTCCTCAAGGCAAGGGTTTCCTACAAGCAGAAACAGTCACACGACACTATTGGATAAGTAAAAGTTCTGTAGGTGTTTTTCATTGCAAAAGCAAAAATTTACTGGCTAAAATTTTCAAACTTTTGATATGCACGAAGAAAAGACATTATTAGACTATTTCTCATAATATTTTAAAGCTCCATTCTTAGGAAATCTTTGAATAAAATCCTACCTGTGCTTATCACTGTACAAGTGAGGGTTTACTCTTTAGATAAGCTTCGGATTTGCATTTGTGGACTGGCTAAGTGGTGACGACTTTTTAACACAATTTCGCAACATAAACGTACCGACACAAATACATGAAAAATTGACATTTACCAGAACCCTACCAAAAACCATGCATGTATATGCATTAACAACAACAGTTCAAATCTCCACGCCACAAATTAAGCGAACCTCGTAACAAGCATCAAAGGACTTGGCGACTTGGTTACTTAAGAGTAGTTTCCAATTTAGTGTCGAAAAACCCAACACAACAATAATCGCAGCGACCAATAAAAAGGTTAGCATTATCGTTAGCAGATCAGAGCACACAGCGAAAACAAGGAGACTTCCTGAGGCGTGACCAAGTCGCAATTGTTTTAGTTTTACATCTGATTGGTGGATAGGAGGGCACGATTTTTCTGGATCAATCTGAGAGCTGAGTCCAGTGAAACCAAATAAATCTCAGATTGCTTTCGACACTAATAGAAGGTATCAGTCTGAACAAACAAACACAAGAACTTTGTGGATTGTACACCTATTGTAGGTCAATGTTGTGAGCAAACAAAATACAATCATAACAGCCATAAATAATTCACTTACGATGTACTGTTATGCTGACATCAAATCAGCTACATTTTATGCTGACATCCTTAGTAACAGGGCTTCCAACACCATTCTCAGCAGTACATCTGTACAGTCCTTCGTCCTGACTGCCACGGATGATCAAAGGGAAGTTGACTGGACTGCTATCGGCGACTTTTGTTCAAGTTATAGTTGGTGCTGGATTACCTTCTGCCATACAGAACAAACTCACTACGTCACCTTCGTTTATGGTCTGCCCACCAGAAATGTCTGTAATTGTTGGTTCGTCTTTAAGAGGAACAAATCATGAAAAAGTCATTAAAAAATGTAAGGATTTTTACTTCATTTCAAATTCTGGCAAAATACTGTCGGATTTTGGAAGCGTTAAGGTAGAGGTTCCCCACTCAAAGATCTCAAGTTCAAAGAAAGGACGATAAATGCAGTCAACATCAACAAACTTACACTGCACATCAATGGCTGCCATCTCTGTTACATTATCACACTCATTACTGGCTTCACATTTGTATTCACCAGCTTCATCCCTGCTGATGTTCACAAGCTCCAACATATATCTACTATGACGATGACCATTAGGTTTCATGCAAGACACTATTGGTGAGGGCATTCCAGATACCTTACACATCAGAGTCACATTGTCACCTTCAATCACCTCCTTATTGTTGATTGGTTGTATGGATGGAGGCACTATTAAAAAAAAAAAAAAGAAAAGAAAAAAAAAAAGAAAAGAAACCTAAACAACAAACAGAACGGCTAACTCTGGTAATAACTCTAGATTTTCGATTTCTTTCTCCAACCAGTTGAAACGCCACACTGCAAATAAACGGACCTCTTACTGGTCCTGTGCCTAGCAAACACCATAGCAGTGTCATTCTTATACAGCTGGTATGACGTCACTGCTGGCTTAGCTTTTAAAGCTGATGACTTCTCCCTTGCACGCCTTGTTGTTCATGGCAGAACTCATTAACTGGACATTCTCTGGTTTGGCTACGGAAGAAGAGACAATTTATAACTACAACTTCTTTGATCCCAACTGGTTACATATCAGATTTCACAAAACACTCTTCCTACATTATCTACCGTCCTTTAATTCTTGCCACACACGTTAAGAAGAAGTACTGTGCATTTCCTAGTGGATTCATAATAAAGCCCCCTGTCATTAATTGAGTTGAAAACTTACATACGAAATTTATACAACATTTAGGCAATTACTTACAATTGTTACGAGGATCGAATTATTTTTACTGAATCTGTCACGCAATCCCAGACTTTTCTAGAATTATCTATAATCTGTAATATTCCAGAAACTTCTTTCATGTGACTCAGCAGTTTCCAAAAATAGTACAACTTGTAATACGCTATAAATAGTAATAGAACATTCTAGATAACTAAAATAAATGTATAAAAGCTGGCTTATGAGAAGTACAAAAAGAGATTTGCCCGAGGGCTTACCCTCGTGGCTTGCTGACTGAAGTTGTGGAAGCTATGTTGTGACGAGGCTATGACCTTTTGACCTTGCGATATCCGGAGAGAAGAAAGAGATGAAGAAGACGATATTCGAGAGAGAAAGAAGATAAAGAATACAGAGTTTACTATGGAGTCCTCCGGAAGAGTTTTTGTACTAGGAAAGAATACGATAAATCAAGAAAGCCAAGCGATGTGGTCTTCAGTCGGCGGATGTTGGAATTGGAAGTTGATCAAGATGATGAACACTTCTACGGCATAAAGGATTGTAAGCCTGTTTTGTGAACTGCTTAACTTAATCCTTAACCTAACTATATTAGACAATGTAAAACTAATTAAATAATAGTTAAAATGGGTAACTGCTTGTTGTTACATTTTTGTTGCGTGCCATATGTCGTACTCGGGAGTCTATTTTCATATATGCTTTGTTAGCGGACATTTGTTGGTCATTCGTGCACGTAACACAATGCACATCAATTTTTGCCATCTCTGTTGCATTGCCACACTCATTACTGGCCTCACATGTGTATTCACCAAATTCATTCCTGCTAATGTTCACAAGCTCCAACAAATTTCCAGCAACACTTTCACCATTGGGCTTAATCCAAGACTCGTTTCGTTGAGGCATTCCAGATGCAGTACATGTTAGATTTACAGTTTCACCTTCAGTTAAATTCTGATCTCGAATTTTTTCTATAGTTGAAGGCACTGTGGACAAACACAAAATTAACAACTGAACCAAAATCAAAACCTTTGGTAAGTAAATAAATCTCTTTTTTGGAAATGTTGCATTAATCAAACACATTTGTACGTCAAAATTCATCGATACCTTACACACACGTACAAATGCCGTAGATGGGTCCCCTGTAACAAACGGGTTGAGTGATTGCATCCGAAGTATTTGTCATTTTTTTCTTCTTTGGTCACAGCAGTTATAAGGAATGGAAATAAATTAATTGGATTCATAGCTTTCTTTGGTTGCTTGTTTGATTAGATGACTCTGGCAACGGTAGTGGAACTGAATGTGCGAAATGCGTATCACAAAAATGGTAATGGTTTCTTTTCTTTTTGTCGTTGTTGTTTCTTTTTTCAGTACTTAAATCATCTAACAAGGACAAGGGCATACCTTAAACGCTCTTATCAATATCTTTAAAAACCTTTTTTCTCACTCCACCCTTTACATGTAACACGATCCCTTTGAATATGCCAAACAGCTAAGCCAACGATGTAAATTGGTGAGTGAAAGCAAGAAAACAGCTTTACAGCTTCAGTATGTACAGTTAAGCTTACCATTTTCTGTAACTATAACTTATGAACTGACTCCTGATCCTAAAGAGTTGTTGGCTACACATTTGTATGTAAACACACCGCTCGTTGACACGTTTCTTGTCCATATTCCTAAAGGGTTTACGTCTAAGATAGCAGCGTCGTTCTCGAACAGCTGGTATGATGTAATCGATGGTCTAGCATCAGCTGAGCAGTTAAAGCTAATTCTGGCACCCTTACATGCTTTGTTATCCATGGCAGATGAAATAAATTGCACATTCTTTGGTTTGTCTAAGAGAATTGCAGACAGATTGTGTCAAATATTGTAGATAGTAGAAAGCTCACTGCAATCATTTTTTCCTCAGGTTATGCAAAAGTGCGCATAGAAATTTAAAGTTCTATATGATCTAAAACCCTGAGGGCGGGTTATTTGAACGAAGTCAAAGCCTTAGACATTGTTTAAGGCAAAAACACTTGTAAAAGGTTGTTTGGACAGTTTTTCCACTTAATTCACCTGAAAAGACGGGAATTGTCCTTTCTATCTCCCCTTGATATCCTGTGAAAGATGGTGCATGTAGAAAACCTCGAGACGCCAAAAGATCCAGCTGCTTAGAATTTCAGAGCAATTAAGACTTGCAGCATGATTTTTAGTCCCGAGTGGCAGAAATCTTCTTGTTTGATATTTGAGATCGTACTCTACACTTTTAATGAGGTCTGCAACTGAGTTTTCTCTGAAGTGAAAGCGAGTTCGAAAATCTGCTAAATTCCTCAAAAAGGTAAATTCTATCTATACGTTGCCTAATTTTTCGAGATCAATAAAGGCTAATAGTTTCGAAAGAAACTGTTTGAGGCTGCGTCGGTGGGAGTAACGAAATAATTTGGATATATCAACAAAGTTAAAGTGGTAAATTCGTCACCGTAACGATTACAAAAGCTTCGACGAAGGGCTAACGCTCGAAATGTCAGCTTTTGCAATTGTTACGTTGGCCAATTTACCGCTTCAACTTTGCTGATATATCCTAATTTTTCTAGACTATCGATAATGTTTATTGGCGTGTTCCCTTAACTGTCTGAAACACGTAATCCTTACATTTTAAAGTGGCTGGCAATGAAAGTGCCCAAAAAACTGCGTCTAAATCAACTTCCGAGCAGGTCTAAGTCATTATTGTTCTTTAGCGGTGGTTAATCATGGTCTAAGCATGGGTTAGACGATTACTTTCACAAAAGCTGTTTCAAATGTAGTAGGTAATTCAATGTACATAACTCTCTGCAAAATTAAAACAAATATTAATGGATGAATTGAGTTAATCAAGTACTAAACCAACACCGAGATGGATATGATAAATATGATAATAATGACGTGAATACTTTGCTCTGACCTTTTGTTGTCTCAATGTATTGCGAATTGCACACTTTAGTTTGCTTACATTATTTTATATTACCTTTACCTTACTCCAATTTATACAAATTGTACACGTGTATATCATACATGTGACAAAAGCTACCTCTAGTGAATGGATTTACATAAACTTTACATAAACTGACGTTTCCTTCCGCACTGTCCAAACCTTATAGGCTAAATATTTCTGTCAGAGCCCCATGTACCTGGGGCAAATAAACTTTTAAACTAGTTTGAGAGGTGCTAAGCTCTCTTACCATTAGTTTAGCTTTTGGATAGCTTATGGAGGCTTTTCATTTTACCCAATTATTCCTGAATATTTTTTCTCACAACGTTATAACCTCTTAGGAAACCCTTCATTTTAGCTTTGTCTGCCTACATCTCAGAGATGCGTTCCATTTCTCATTGTCTGATTGAAATCAGCAAATCACTCTTCACCCATTTTTAAGGAATAAAAAGAAAAGTTTCAGTGATGCTTCACATAAACAAGTCTCTCCATTGCAAAAAAGTGAAATAGAAATATGGCAAACTGACATAATGTGTTAAGGATATACAAGAAGCACCAAGTAACGAAGGACAACTGTATACACTAATTGCGATATTGAGACGGCAATACAACATTATATTGACGGCTAGTTGGGAGAAAATATATTCCGTGTCACATCGTTACAATTTTTATGACTGTAAAAGTCGAATTTTCAATAAATACTGTTGAACTTAAAGTGAAATATTTGTACAATAATTTGAATGCGGCGGTAATTTGTTTGTGTACGTCAGCAACCCAATTTAGTGCAACGACGTCGACTTCGTAGTATTGCCACAAAAGTTAGACGGCAATGCTACGAAATATTGACGGCTCGCGCATAGCCAAAACTATAAGAAGATCGCGATACTTGTATTTACTTACACCACACATCAAATCTTGTCACATTTGTCGCATTCCCACACTCATTATTGTCTTCACACTTGTAGTCACCAGCTTCACTCCTGCCAACGTTTTCAACCTTCAACGGGTTTCTACTAACACGTTCAATCAATCAATCAATTCTTTATTTAAACACGTGACACCTAGGAGTACAGAAGTTCTCGTTAAAACGTGTACGTGTATGTACAGTTAGAAATAAAACATAATTTCTGTAAGAATATAATTAATAAGTAGATATATTAAATAACTACAAACAGGATCAAAGAACATAGACAAGAGCTATCATCAGAAACTTACAATATGAACAATATTTACAATCACCACCGCTAAGCCATGTGGGCTTTAAGAGAACGCTTGAATGAAACAATATCTTGAGATTCTCTGAGTTTAGGGGATAGCGCATTCCAAAGTTTACTAGCTAAAAATTAAAATGACCGATGTAAAAAATCAAGATTAAAAGGAGGTAAGTCTAGCCTTGTACTGAGCCCACGTAAACTATACGGTACATTTCTAAAATTAAAAAAATCACTCATATAAGGAGCCCCCTTATCATACAAGCACTTATATAACATAACTAACGATTGGAGTTGCCTACGATTCTCCAAGGACTTAATGTCACCCAGCTTGAGGAGGAAGTCGTATGACACAGACTTCGAGAAGCCTAATACAGTTCTTAACATAAAGTAATTAGTTGTCTCTATTTTAGTAGTCTCCGCGTTACCTACTCCGAGTAAAAGTGAACTGCAGTACTCAAGATGAGGGAGAACATAGGCCTTGTATAAACGAACTAACATGTCCTTAGAAATAAACTTACGTATTTTCCGCAAAGCCGAAGCCTTTGCGCATCCCTTATTCAGCTGTTGCTTTATGTGCGCTTTAAATGTTAATTTGCTATCTAGGACCACCCCTTGGATTTTGAGTGTACCCTTTGTATAGACATTAGAATCTTTAAGATGGAAATCATACTGGTATGAAGACGGGCCAATAACGATAGCTTGCGTTTTGGCGGCATTAATCTGTAAAGAAATTCATTTAGAACCATCTTGATAGAACGCTCAGATCAGAGTTAATTATATACTGCAAGACTGTTGGTGAGACATCAGAGGCGTAATGAGTAGTGTCGTCAGCGTATAGCCTCAAGGACGTATTAGCAATAAAATAATTAAGATCATTAACATACAAATTAAATAAGAGTGGACCCAACAGGGAACCCTGTGGTACACCATTTTTAACGGTTCTCCACGAAGAATATACACCATCAAGTTTAACTCTGTCTCCGTCCAATAAGGTAAGCGGTCATAATTTCCTGCGCATCATGCGTAAAACCATATGCCTTTAATTTAGCTAGGGGAAGCGGGTGTCAAAACAGAGTCAAAAGCTTTACTTAAGTCGATAGCCACCGCTGCAACAGCCTCTCTTCTGTCAAGACAGGCTCTCCAATCTTCAGTCAGTTTCAATAAGGCCGTGCAACACGAGTGACCCTTGAGAAAGCCAGACAGATTGGGTGAGAGCCGCCAATAAAAAGGCTTCATAGACTTGATCGAACAACACCTTCTCATATAATTTCGATAAGGAAGTCAGAACAGAAACTGGACGATAGCAGGTCTTATCCGTCATACTTTCCTTCTTGAAAACAGGAACAACGTCATTGCTTTTCCAAACCATTGGCCATTGACGATTGGTAATAAAATAATTGACTAAACTAAGACACTTTGTCCCTTTAAAAACACTTTTAAGTATTTACAATTCATTAATTTCTCGCTATATATCTTACGGCCTCATTGCCTGGGGCCAAGCTTTTAAATCTCATTTAGAAAAACTTCTTATACTCTAAAAGAGAGCCGTTCGCCTCATCAATTTTCTGACTTTCAGAACGCATGCGATTTCATATTTCGCCCGATGTAACATTCTGCCAGTCTCAATGCTCTACTTCAAACTTTCATCAATCTTAATGTTTGATTTAACCGCCAACTCTGCACCTCAAAATATCTGTAATCTATTTAATTCTACACAAGACATACATCAGTATAATACTCGCTCATCATCTTCTGGTAACTACTATATTGAACCTTCTAGGCTCAATCATCATAAAAACTCTTTTTCCATTGTTGGTGCTAAAATTTGGAACAGTATTCCCGAATGCTATCCAAAACTACCAAAGCACATGTTTTAAAAGAAAATTGAAGCATTACTATTTGAAACTCTAGAAACTCTGGACAGTTATGCTGACACTAGCACTCTCATTTCTGGAATTGAAAAAATGCATCTTAATTACAAATCAATCATAAATTATGATATTTTACTTCACTTTTTATCACTTTTTTTAACAAGTTCCTTTAATCGATCGAATTCTGAGGGTGTGTTCAGCACTTGTTAACTTATGCCCTCCTATAGTCCCATTTGACTAGGTATTTTACTTTCTAGAAATAGTGGAGCCGAATAGAATGTCTGTTGAACAACATGCATGTGTGATCCTAGTTTCCAGGAACCCAAGCCTAACTTTGTAATGAACTTCTTTCAGTGGAAATATGTTTTTCCCCTCTTTTTCTTGAAAATATTCATCAGCTCTGTTATCAAAATGCCCCCTTCCCATGTACAAACGCATGGTAAAAAAATTAGGCATAATATAACTCGTTAAGTGTACCATTTAATAGCATAATGCAGTATAATGATTTGACAAAGTATCTTGGCTGAAAATAATGTATTTTTTTTCTCACTAAACATCTTGGAAACTTGTCTAGGCTTTAATTTAATTTGCTGGAGGGGAAACTCCCATAACAATTAGAGGGGGTCTTAAAACAGAAATTAGCCCATCAGAGATGGCAAAAAATAGGGCTAAGTGATTTTGCACCCTGAGAAATGTAAAATAAAAATTTAAGTTTTACCTAAATAAAAATATCTTGGATCTAGTAACTCTTGACAGCACTGTGAGTGAAACTATGAAGCTCTGTCAGTATCAATAAATCCCCTAGCTGAATCCCCCTCAAAAATACGAAAGAATTTGAACACCCTAAAGGCATAGCACTTGGGGGTAATTTATTGCCCAATTTATGGATGGGAAAAGCACCCCTGTTATGTTTAAGGAGACCCCCACAAACCACCCCCCCCCCCCCAAAAAAAAAAAGAAAAAAAAACAACAAACAAAAACTTGCATACTATCAAACAACTCATGCAAACAGAAAAAGAACTAATTTCCCAAGTGGTTTGTCACTGGTAAATATAGGTATTTAATTATCTCAATGTCAGTTGGACCACCACCAGACAATATCCCATTGTTCAAATTTGGTATCGATTCCATCTTTCCAATAAATAGGGCAATTAGACTATCCTGGTAAAAAATTAATTAATTCCCAGTATTTACCAATGATATACCACTGAAGCAAACACCTTTTTTCCCAGTGATATGAAGAATCTCAAATACTATTGGGCCTATTTACCGCAAAAGATATGGTCATCCAGCCCTTAGATCTATGACTAATTTGTTCCTTTGAATTCTTGCATCCTATAAATAAACAAGTATTGCTCTAGGTTTGTCCATGTTACTACTAAAATACTGGGAAGTTTCTCATCTTCCCATTTCTCAGACATTCAGCCAAATGTGAACGCATTCTTGAGGGATCAAAGGTTACCTTCCTAGGGTCTCCGCCATTAGCAAGATAGCAGGCAAAAGCAATAGCAAAAAATGCCACAGTCATTACCATTATTTTGCTGTTGAACTGGTGCATGATTGAGTGAATTCAAACGACCACTTAGAAGATCATTTGTTTGATCTACCACTTCCTGGCAAATGACATCTTGATAGAGACTGTCGTATAAATTTGCATCAAAGGATTGGCAACCAATATTACTGACACACACCCAATGAGCAGAACCTGTATGTAAAATCTGTTTAAATTCACCAGACACTACATCAAAATTACGATTGGAATCCTTCAATTAACTGATTTTCCTCGTGCGGCAGTACCTGAGCTTTTTGTACGATGTCACAAGTGAGTCAGCCAGTTGGGTTTAAAATAATTTGGTAGTCAGATGTTGTAAGATTTGCAAGAGGAGCTTGCTTGTTAATGTCACATTTAACAAAATTGATTACTGTGACATCATCGTCTACTGAATCTTCAGCTTTGCTGTCACTGCTGGATTCACTCCCAGAGTCAGCTGCCATGGCTAATTCTTGTAAAGAAGTAGAAGTGGTAGGAGGTGTAATCGGAACAAGAGGGGAGGGAGTTTTCTTACAGAATTTGCAGCACCAGGTTGTCTTGGCATTGTTTGGCATTCTCTTTAAACCAACACAGCTGAGGTGGAAAAATTTCCCATTTGTGCAATAACTGTTATGACACTCTAATAACTTGTCAGAAGGTGCTGCCTTTGATTTACATGTACAGATCGCATTTAGTTGGAGAGCAGCTTGGCAGGCTGGAGGTTGTTTTGGTTGCTGCTTTTTCTTTTGCTTGAACTGGAGCAACCGAAAACAGTGTGGACAGTACCATAACTTTGGTATTCCAGCTACACAAAGAGACAAACAGGAGGTGTGAAATTGTGCATAGGGACATTCCACATTACTGCAGGTGATCACATCGTTGTCTGCTGGTGTACGACAATAGCAGATTGCATCCACAATAGGCTTGACATCCGGAGCATGACACCTTGTATACCAACGTCCTAGTATCTCAGGGAGGATGCATAACCTCCAAAAGGTATTTAGCCTAGGAAGGACGGTGTGGTGGTGCTGCTGCTTATCAGGGAAATTCCTCTCTGTTACTATTACTACCCTGTTATTCACATTGTCAGTGGCACAAACAACAAAATCACAGTGTTTCCTATCTTTGAGAGTAAAGAGTTGTTGTTGTACCTGATAGTAATAGTTGGTGCTTCTGATGAGCTTGAAACTGCCATTTACCTTTTCCAAGCAAGAGGACTTCTCAAGGGCATACTTATCAAAATCACAGTCTTGGATAGACATTGGACATTTGACCTCCCCGCAGCCCAATCCACAACAATCACATGAACTCAAAAAGTCAGGTGAGGCATGGAGGATGGGATGCTGTGAGTTCATAAAAAGTCCACACTTCTCAACCTTAAAATGAACATGCTTGGTTGACATCATTTCAACACATGCTTTAATTGCAATATCTTCATACTTGCAACCATGCTTGATTGCCTTTGTATTTACCTTGAACAAATGTAGGTAACAAATAGTTCTTATCGTTGAGTGCGGAGGCTTTGCTAAGTGCATAGACGCCCCAATTCTGCCTGCCCGATGTTGATAAAAACTCGAGCATTTCGCCTGAGAGCGCGTGTCTTTTTCTACTAGCGCAATGTTCTCCACAGTTAATTCAAGTTTCACGGCTATGCATTTCCTCAGCAAGTCAGGATAGTTTAGATCGAGGTTTTGAGTCTCATATAAGTCTTTAATCAGACGAACAGCTCTACTTCCTACTACAAACTGGCCTCCGTAATCATCCTGCAAACTCAGTGCTGCAGGCTTAAAGCTACACTGATTTAGCTTCGCATAGAACGCAGACAGTTCCTCTGTTGTGGGGCGACATTTTTCGACCTCATCATCCTTAACAAATAGATCGGATCGGTCACCAATTAAGTCCGCTTTGCAGTCTGGGGTTAAAGTATATATTTTCCCATCTATATTTTCCTTGAGCTTCCTGGCTGAGCTGAAATCGATGTCTTGCACTGGCGCGTAATTTACTTCACTGACATGAGTAGTCAAAAGCCATGTGCATTTTACGCTGGTACATGCTAGCTTTCCATGAATTCGAGTCAATGCCTCAATATAAAACATCACGCTTGCATAAGCGTTCAAACTTTTGTAGGCCTTGAATTCTTTTCTCGTATAATGGCTTGTTTCCAGAACCAAGACATTCCCGTTAAACTGCTCTTTCGGGATGCTGGCCGGGTCGACTCCGATAACAGATATTTTTGCTAAATATCGCTCTTCAACTCGAGTTTCCAGCCGTTTCACGTAATCTGAAAGCACTGGGATAGCTTTGCTGAGTTTTTCCGAGTCGTCTTCGAATTCAGAATCCATTAAGAGGTCGCAAGATTATCAGAGAATTAAGGAATCTAGAAATGGCATAATATTTCCCTCTAATTTACAAGTGATAACACGCTTCGAGGGACACCAACATGTCGGATCAAGTAATTTGCATAATCTGTGACGTCACGTGAAAAGCAAGAATTTTCTGGTGGTGTTCATTGTAAGTAATTGTTTTGGAAGAGCCAATAAACTTGGAACTTGGAACTTTCTGATAAAAGGAAAAACAGGTGTGATTCCCATGGCTCTGAGACCATCAATCTGATGGTCTATGTTGCACTGAGCCAGAGGAACAGTGTATTTGCCCAACATGGCCTCTGATATCAATCAAATAGCCGACATGTATGAAACATGCCAGGAAAAAAAACCACGAAATCCACCAGAACCACTCATGCAGCACAGTGATGGCGACGAGCCGTGGCAAAGGCTTGGTATTGACTTATTTAAAAGTGCTAGAAAGCACTATTTGGCGGTGGTAGATTACTACTCAAATTTCATCGAGATTGATTCACTCACAACGATGACAAATGTACGTATTGTAGCATTACTCGAGAAACATTGAGCTCGTTATGACATACTGAGAATGATTGTGTCGGATGGAGATCCGCAGTTTACCAGGCAGGGATTTAATTCATTTGTCGAGGACTGGGGTATGACTCATGTTACCTCATCACTAATGCACCAGATAGCCATTGGAAAAGCAGAATCTGCCGTTAAAATCATGAAATCTCTTCCCGTAAAATCCCATGAGGAAAGGGGGGGGGTCCTTATGAGGCGATGTTAGAACAAAGAAACACCCTTCGTCAAGACACTGGTCTTAGTCCAGCAGAAATGATGTTTAACAGAAGAACACGTAGTTTCCTGCCTAGCATAAGCGGTAGCCTAAAGAACCCCCTTGTGAAAGAGAAGCGGGAGGCACGTAAGCGCAGTATTAAGAAAGCTTATGACCGGAGGTCCCGAAGGCTCTCAGCAATAGTCAACGTTCTTCCAACACACTGAAGCGCAGAACTGGAAATTAGGCAGAGTAACTGACATTTAGGGTCCTAACACTTACCAGTGGTCCGAATGAAGAAAGGTACAGAAGAAATCACGTGCATATAAGACCGACCAGCATTAGACCAAAGGCTCGAGACCGGTCCCCCGTTGTGTTACTTCGTTTTTTTGACGTGACACCATTGATGCTACCAGAGGAAACTTCACAAGTGTGTAGCCCACCCACAGACCCTCCGATAGTACGCAGCCAACCGTGTAGCGTAAACGAGAAAATTGCATCTACTGACAGTTCTGGACGGTCACTAAGTGCCAAAAGCCGCCAATCCGTTTCAAAGATTACGTGACCAAGTAGAGATCCCAAGTCGGAGGAATCTTTACCCTGACATTGTTTATTTGTACAGTAGACATGACATTTTCAATAACTCTTTGAGCGTTTGAATTTTGTGGTATTTTGAAAGTTTACTCTTAGCTACTGTACTTTTTACAAGCTCTCCTTTTTCTTAAACAAGGAAGGATGTTGATGTATTAGCGAGACTATGAGTACGCCCGCATTGAATGCCTACATGAACGTAATCACCCATTACACTTTGTAGCCTTAAATCTACCGTGTGCTCGATATAAGATGGCGACCGTTGTTTCTTAAATTATTTTCAGTGCTCACTCGACGCCTCCTGATTTCCCGTTTTTCGAATCAAATCAACAATCTGGACGCATACACGTTGTTGCGCTTTGTTTTTTTTCACCAAGCTTAGCTTGCCCCTATGGGCAACTATTAGAATTTAAATTTAATGAAAGATAGAAGCTGAACCATCTGAGTATGATTCAGTGTTTGTTAAATCCACCACCTAAATCGAAAAGGATGTGTCTAACCGATATCACAGCAGTGTCATTCAGGTGAAAATTTTATCTTCAGGAACTAGGCATTTGAAGTCAACTTCGTGATCTCAATCTCAAGATCAACCCTTTTACTAATGAGACAAATACATCCGGCGACTTTTCAATATGCTGCTGCAGGTAAAGAAAAGGATCTACGACTGTTTTTAAAATTAACAACACAGTATTCATACAATATAATGAATTAGTACGGAAACAAAAGGACCCCCTTTAAAATGTGTGATACTTATCCGTTCAAATGTCTCGGACAATACGAACTAGCTAAATTAAAAAATAATAATAATTTAGAGGATACGTATAAAGAAAAACACTTATCACAAGGAACGGGCAAAAAAATTAATTGAGTCTCCCTCAATACCCTCCGCGTTCTGTTTCCTGGTGCTACCTCAGTATTCTTTGTTTCGGAGTACAGCAGAAAATGATAAACATCTCAGAATAATTCAAAATAATGCGCGGAAAACAAAGCTTTTTCTTGCAGAAATATCTTGAAGGGTGTGATTAGCACAACATGAAAACTTAGAAAAAAAATTTTCTTCGAAAAAAGAGCACTTTACCGATTAAAATCAGCGAATTATGCCTCGTAGATCAGGAGATATAATTTTTCAGTTCTTGCGGTGACACCACAAAAGATTATAAAAATCTCATGATAATTACACGATGGCGTTATTCTACGAGAGGGCGTCTTAACGTTTCAATCAATACTAATACCCTTAAGAGCCGCTAAACTCGACAAGCAAGCAAGGCTTAACTAGGTGACCCTATTTGACGGAATGATAGAACAGTGGAATGGCCGCAATGGTGGAATATCCTAGAACACGAAATGTCTTGTTGTATGGAACAAGAGTCTCACAAAAATGGAATTACAATGGATACGGCAGACGCTCAAATTGAAACAAGCCGTAGATGCTATGCTTAAAAATGAATAGCAGGATATTGGTTATGGATATTTTATCCTAGACAGATAATGAAGTGCAGCAAATATTCAGACTTAGATCATGTAACGCCTGGTGTTAAGATTCCAGGAGTGTCACACGAAAGTTATTATTTTACAATCTCAATAATGCAAGCCGGATCTTATGAGAAAAAAAATGCATTCAATGGTTTTCATACAAAATTCACATTTGAACGTGCTTCCCTTTCCAGAATTTCTGGAGGGAGTGTCGCAGAATCAACTACAGTTTCCTGTCTAGTTGCAGATTTTTCCTTTCTACAAAACAATTTTAGTTTCTTCACTTCTTCCTTTATGTCCCTTCTCAGGAGAGTGTACACAAATGGATTCATGGCTGAGTTCGCAATAAGTAGGAGCCGACGAATCATTTCAACTATTTCAGTGTCATCACAGAGTTTTAAGACATTTTTGCACATCGTGTAATAAACTTCCAAGGCATAACAAAATACAAAGAGAAACGCAACCATCAATATCATCTTCAAGGCTCTTGGTCCTTCTCGCTGATTCTCCTTTTTTGCCTTTCCTTTCAATCTGTTTTTGTGTTTCGTTTGTTCCCTTTTAGCAATAATGCTAATTCGTAGGGCAGCGAATAAAATGAACAAACAAGGAAGAACTTCAAATATTATGATTATCGTAGGAAGAAAGTACTTGAATGCTTCTCTCTTATGCAGATAATAAACGGGAGTGAAGACAATACCACGCAAACTAATAGGAAAAAGCCACGAAATTGCGATCCAAATGGCCACAGTCCTTTCCGATGCCTTGACTCTGTGGTACATGGGTTTCGTGATGGCGAGGTAACGGTCAGCTGTCATGGCGCAGAGATTGCATACTGAGGAGTAAATGAAGATCCAGCGAAAAGCTCTCATAATACTTGTTCGGCAGGACAACCAACGATCACAGAAAAACAGTGGAGGATAGAGACTTACGGCAACCAAGGCATCCGCTACAGCAAGGGAAATTATGTACCAGTTGAGTTTGCTTAAGCGAAGTTTCCTTCTCAGGAAGATTAGAAAAATCACGAAAATGTTTCCAAACAAAGCTGTTATGGTTAACGTCCAAGCAATAGCCACAAACAGTGCTGACATGATGCCTACATGAGGTTTATTACTCTCCTGACGAACAGAAGGGCGGAATGTGCTCTTTAGGAAGTTCTAAAATACAAAACGGCGGATATCACTAAGTTCCTGTCATAGAATACAAACATTTATTTTTGCAATACATGATTATGCAAATTAATATCGATTTAGTAATGTAAAGTACGTATATTTCAAATTCGTTCTTTAATACCGGAAGTTTGATTCCATTTAACTAAAGCAGATTGTGATTAACGGAACAAATGCAATCAAATGAAGAAGAATCACCGAAAAGGTAGACCTAGACCCATTCGTGCAGAAAGTTCAATAGCATTACGATGGCTTTTAAATTTTCCAAAACTCGGACATCGTCAGGAGCATAAACTGTGTAAACACAGCACCGCTGTTTTGATATTTGCTTAAGGAGCTTCCTAGCTGGGCCGCTCTAATAAATACCTTAATGTTTCCTTATGTATTGGTAAGTTCGTATGTTGCAGCAAAAGTGAAAAGTCGCAAGGCTATTCATGTGAGACTAGCAACCAAGGTTGCCATATGAGTAGAGCAATCGACCATCAAATCGTGAATGGTTGTGTTTCTAAACCTTGTGCGAAAATAATTCTTGTGTTTTGTTTATATTTTTTTATGATTTTTCTTTTGGCATTATTGTTGCTACAATGCTTTCTGAGCTCCTGAAAATTTTTCAAAAAAATATACATATTCATCTTTACCTACTAATGAACAACTGTTTACCATTATTCCCTGTATTCCTTGAACTTTATACTCTCTTGATCCTGTACAGAGTGTGCGCTTAACATAATTTGTCAACTTGACATTCGAAAGGAAATGCTCATGAGTCCATAGTACAAAATCCAGAAGGGCAAATAAGTTCCAGGACAGTCTAATAGTAAAAGGTCTGCAGCTCATTAACCTCCAGTCAGAATTTCTTAATCTTCTTCTTATAACAAGTTCATTTCGTATGTTTGTTTTTTTATGTTATAGGAAGAAAGTTCCAATGAACAGCTGTTACAAAAAAGTTTTTCATTTCTGAACAATCTTCCAACAATTTTACCTGAAAGCCTCGACGCGTCCAAACAATTAAATGATGAACCATTACTTGGCGAAGAGCTTGGTCAACCTTTCTTGAATTATTAGATGCACCTGACTCATAATGGAATCGATCTATATTTGTTCTGTTCTACTCCTGATGATATCCTGAACAAACGAGTTTGAGAATTTAGCCACATCACCCTTCAATCAAACTTCATTTATTAAAGTAACTGTGTCATTATCA